>NC_079429.1:18033882-18058882 GCF_026213295.1 Gadus chalcogrammus
TCCCTGCAATCCTCCTTGTGGATAAGGGCATCCCCAGGGAATGCCAGTAGGGGCTATAGTAGCTCCTCGCCCTCGCTCGCGGATCAACGGCTGGATGATGCACTGGGAGCCTACCTCAGCTCCAGATGTGACCACACAGTAGGACCAACGCTGCACTGTTTGATCCTAATCCCTTCCCGTTACTCCAACCAGCCCTCTCCTGTCTTTCCCTTTTCAATTGAGGAATATTCTGAAGGAGGCTGGATGAAAGCATTAGGTAACAGTAGGAGCCAGCTGTCAGTCATGCAACGTTAGCCAACCGGTAATAGGTCTGGATTGGACCAATAGGGAACGTCCTCATTCATAAAGATGAGGTCAGTGGGAGAATCTTACTAAAATAAAAAGTAATAACACTTACAAAACAAATCTAGCACTTCTTATGTAAAGCTTAAGCTGCATTATGTACTGAAGTTACCAGATGAGGTTGGTCCAATAGAACACCATTATGTGAAACTAGAGGACAGGGAGCAGAGGAACTGGTCAGGCCCAACAATAGAGCACTAAAGCTCAAGTGCTGACTGGCCGCCTCATTCATCAAGGAGATGACTTGCCCACAGAACCACTGCTGTTGAGACACTGATGTCTCCAGATCAGCGCCACAAAGACCTGCTGGACAAGACTCAAAACTACAAGAGACCGACAGCTTAACCTTTCTCATGCGTTAGTTTGGATGACAATGAGGTTGGAGCTCTTGAATTGACGGGAGATTTCATTCAAAATGCATGTACCACACACATTAAAGCATAGTACTTTTCTGAGCCCAGTGCCACAGAGGCAGCCCCAAGGCCAGAGCTTTGCTGCCAACGGTCATCTGTTAACAACTGGATTCACTGCCAAGTGCCACAGAGCGTGGGACTTATTCAGAGCAGGTAAGAGAGCTAGCCTACAGGTAAAAGCAGACATACTAACCTGGACGAGCCATTGGCACAACAGCGGAAGCCTGCCACCACATCAATCCAGATGAAAGTGCTTTGAAATGGATATTCAACGTTAAAATATGGTCCAACAATCTCGTTAACCATACATTGGTTCTATGCTAGAACACTGGATTCTTGGTTTCCATTCACTTGCATACAATTCCTCGATTTTTATGGCTAATGAGTTTTGAGGAAGTCCCCTTCCTTAGTCACGTGAATGTCAGAAGGGGTGGAAATTCAACACTTGCAAGTACATTAAACCAGAGAGGCTAAATGATAAAGCTCAGCCATTAGGAACCCGAATTAGTGTGAAGACCCAAACAATTGCCAAATCCCCGATATTCTCGATCAACCTGGACCACAAATGTCCCGTCTCCCCCACCCAAATAGGCTTAATAATGGGGTCTCGATCAAACAGTGCTGCAGTCTGCCCTGATCCTTACGCACGCCAACCCGTTCCCTAAGTGACTTATTCCTCCATCTGTCACAAGGTCTATGCATCACACTACATCCCCGACAGTGGGAGTACCCCCACTTATTATATGTTCTAAAACAAGTCATTTTAACCAAGTGCTGGTTGTATGACATTTTGTACCATAAATTAATACATGGAATGAGAACTTTTGTAATAAAAAGGTGGTAGGGTCATCTGCTACGAAGACATTAGTCTCATGTTGTAGCCCATTGATCAGTGTCTGGGTTCTCAATGACTACCATAGTAAATCCTACACGAGGCTGCACCTACTGGCAGGGGCACCATTAAATTAAGCTAAAAGAAAATAAGACAAAGAAATCGCCATATACAATATGCTTACACAATTTCCCGAGGCATTACAACGGAAGGCCACTGTCCATTGGAGGAAAACATTGGTTTAAACTGAGATATTAAGATATCCAGTCAGGAATTATTTATCAAGTTGATGGATCAGGGAGTAATGTAGTTAAATACCAGTACCGTTTTTAGTGTAATCGACAGTCTACTGGGCCATTGACAGTTTCATCATGTGATCGTCATGTGATCGACGGTAGTTCCTCTTGAACCATAAGGAAACCACCCAGCTGATCCGACATTGGCCTACAACTAGTTCTTCAGATATGATAATGACACGGGCCATCCTCCCCATACGACCCCCTCCATCAAACCCAGACAGCAGCAGTTGGACTGCAGAGGACCGGACACCATGTCCAACATTGTGTTCAGCAGACTGAAGGTGGTAGACCCGGACATCAAACCCTTTAACCTAATCCTAATGCAGCTAACCCCCACCCACCCACCCACCAACCACACACACAGACAGACACGAGCTAACACTTGTTAATGTTAGCTTCCCAACGTTGTGTAAATGATAGATATAGGTGAGATACAAGGCTATAGCGAAGCATTCCGACTGTAAGTGTTTAAGAGATAAGGTTATAGCGTTTGGGTTTCAGAGAGCCATCGTGACGTCTGAACGACACCTCGACGTCTGAGGAACGAGCTACGATATCTAGGAGCTAGATATCGCGATATCTAGGCGCTAGCATCTGGTTCTGTGTACCAAGTACGCTAATGCGATGTTACTAATACAATTATATTTGAATATTAATGCCCAGCAGGATCCAGACTCACGGTTAAGGTTAATGTTCATAAATAATTTAATAATAATGAATAGTTACCGCTGAAGACCATCGCGGACGAGGCTCCCATCACCGCGAAGAACGCAGAGTACTCGGGGTTGCCGTTGGATGACATGGTTTCTAAGATTAATATAAAAAAAACTAGTGGATAAAAAAACGATGCTTTATAATCACTATATATCCTTAAACGGATGACTGTGGACGGTGACAGCTGTGGATGTGGATAGGTCCAGGATTGAGTGGTGTGGAGAGACCGCAGACTGCAGAGTAAGGACGAGTCACGACGCTTCTCTAAATACCCGCCCGGCGTTACAGTGTTGCCAGATTGGGCCAGAGTTCCTGCCCAATCTGGCAACCCTGGTCGCAGCGCACCCTCCCAATCTGGGTTGCCAGTTGGGCGGGAAATAGGGTGCAATCTGGCAACAATGTACGCCGGGCGGGTATTTTGTTGCGTAGCGGCACAAAATGGCGAAGCTCAACACGTCACCTGACCGGCCGTGTGAATCATACTATCTTCGGCTCGGGTAGAGGGGGGTGGCTTTGCGTATTTGTGTTATTAGAAAGGGTGTTTTAACCAACTTAGCAAAAATATAAAGAACACATCGATTGTTCTTGGAACGTTGAAGTTTTGAAGTGTGCATGGGTCTATTTTGGTATGGTTGTGTTTGGATTTTTGAAGGTCACCACTCCATCCCCCGCGATAATGCATTTTAGTGCGATCCGCTGCAGACACTGGTGTTGATACCTGGGCGGTTTGTCTCCTTCATAGCAGAATAAGAGGGCGTGTATGGCACAAGCAAAACACATGAATGGTCTATATGGTAAATACTATAAAAAATTCATGTAACTTATATAATAAAGAAATATCTTTAATTGCGTTCTTATCAAATATAGGCTTATATCAATAATATATTTATATCATGTTAACAAACATACAACAATCGAGAAATGCAAAGATTGCATAATATAAAATCTCAAACGTAGTAGAAGGAATGTTTCTGTCATTTTTTCTATGTGCTTTTTTTTGTGTTTGTGTGTGCGTGTGTGTGATGGGGGAGGGAGTCGAGAATCCCCACTGTATCGCTGAAAGGGAGCACGCGCCAGGGACTGCATGGGAGTGACGAGGTGCGTGAGTCACCAGGAGCTCGTGCAGTCTTCCTCCCTCCCCCCTTCTTTCCTCCCATCCCTCGACCAAAAATTATATATATATTCCTCAGCCAATCACGTCAGAGGCTGAGCTGTGGCACGTGCACTTTGTAGATGAGGATGGTTATCGACCGTTGCGCGCGCAAGCAAGGGAGGGGGAGGTGATCCAAAACGGTTCATCAGAGACGAATGGAGGGACAGTGTTAAAGAGAAATATCGTTGAAATGATCTATAAATGTATTGATTTATTCCTGTGGTACTAAGGCTTGTATTCTGTGTGTCTGCGTGTGCGTGTGTGCGTTTGTGGTGGTGGTAGGGGGGGGGGGGGGGGGGGGTCACCGTGCTGGTCCATTGCTGTAACGGGAGACGCAGTGTATCTCGATGTCGGCTAGGTCCCCTTACCTGCAGGGTGCCACCTCGTCATCTGAGACACACGCAAGGGTTTGATGTCTGATGGCAGAAGAGCCAGGATTTCTCCCCACTGCTTTAAAGATAGCATTGATTAAATATATATTTGGCCAGAGTGCCCTGCCAAGTCATGCATCAGCAGATAACCACTATCACAACCAGTTCACACATGTTTAACGGCCATTATAGATATGCCTCTATTGCTTCATGCCACTTCGAAATAAACAGATATTGGTTCTAAAAAACGCCAAATAGTCTTTGCTATTCTTCAACCAACCTTTTATTGATATTTATTTGGTCTATTTTCATTGAATTGTTAAGCACCTTGCTTTGCAATTGTTGATTTGATTTGAACCAATCACGTCAGACAGAGGCCAAGCTGTGGCCTGTGCACTTGTGACAAGGATGGTTATGGACGAGGATCTTTGGAAATTGAATTTGCTTCGTTCAGTGAACTTATACAGGAGTAGCCTATATTCAAAATAATTGTACTTAAAACTGCTGGCTACAGATGAATTGCTTTGTGTGCTAACTGGGTACAGGCCTATGAAATAACCTTCTCTTCCCACCTCGAGCTGTCTCAGTCCCTCGCCATATGTTGAGCCTATATGACAATTATTTAGTCACAGTCTTTACGCATTGTTTGCCGACTCTTCTACACCAACACGGCTGTGCTGAGAGAGCCCCTGTAAAGGTGAAGCCATGGACTGAGAGGTCGTCTTACTGCCTGGGGCGGGACAGAGGATGGATGAATTGTGAATGAAAAACTTTGGAGTTGAGTCAATGCCACTCAAAGGATTGAGTCGTAGCCCATATATGGTATACTAAGGCTATTCCCCAAGAGACTTTGAAGTATGTGAACTGAGATACATTGAACACTAAAGAAATCCTAATTTTTACTTGAACTATGTACGGTTTTTCATTTGCTCTTCTAGAAATGGGAATTGAGACAATGTACTCATTGAACTGTACTTTAGTGCTTGCGCTGTGAAGTCCTTTTGGTCAACACTGAACACATTATCTTCTTTTTGCAATAGAGAATGTACAAAGTAGTATTGAGACTGTTTTGACCAAGAAGAATAGTGATGCAGTGTTACATGACTAATATCCTAATTGGTTTACATGTTGGAATAAAATAAGGTGTTAGGACATTTAAATTGTGTATACAGATACATATAAGATACATATACAGATAGGCTGAACAATTTCACCTGTTAGTACATACAATTGAACCATCTAATTTAAATAAACGGAAAATAAAGTAGGAATAAAATGTATGTGACTTGAAACAAATTAGTAAAAGTAGTCTCATGGAATTTTACATATAGTCTGTCTTTTTGACCTTCCACAGGGTTTGCTTGCGAGCAGGGTTATATTTGTAACCTTAATCTTGAGTCATTTTAAATGCATTTTTTCCAGTCAGGCAGCAGCTGGTTATGGACTTCCACGTTAGTCATGGTAAAATCTGCTTCCTGATGTCTCCACTGCTCCTATTTCTGTCCAAAAACACACATTTGATCTTCCCAATCATGTTTTGAACATAAATGGTCTTCAGCCATAATTAAGGATCTCTCCGGAAAATCTCCGATACCACCTTTATTTTGAAACAGCTCTGTATTGACAAGGTAAGGTTCTCAGTATTGACATATTCACTCTATACACATAGATGTCATCATTATCAGTACATCCAACATGTATACCTCCTTGACTTAACTGTAGCACAGAGGAAGAAGTTGGGTGGTAGAGAGGCTCAAAGGTCAGGTCGACATATTGGTAGAGAATCCTTCTACCAAACTGTGAAAGTGTTTCCATATCTCATGGCTGAGACGGCGGAGTAAGGTCCTCAACATCTACACAACAAACACTACTAGCAGGGATCAGGGACTTTAGATTTACTGGAGGGATAGTATTAGGACTGCAGCGCATGTACAATACATTAGGAGTTTTGCGGATGGCGGTGAAGTTCAACGGCCGCACCATGGCTGAGGTCTTCTCCAAAACATTTGGACGGATAGGTTCGCACTAGCTGAGGGGATGGAGGAAGAGGGACAGAAATCTAGCGAGACTCAGAGCCCGATAGAGGGAGAAGGAAAGAGAGGTGACCCAGAGTGGCAGATAACAGAGGGATGGCTAGAGACAGAGATATACAGTGCAATAGTCAGAGAATATCCATCCCTTTGGATTTGAAATGCAGAGGTAATCCAACATTTTACACTTTCAGTACAAATCACACACATTTTTCACACAACCACCCTCACAACAACTAGACACGCCCCACACACTTCACAACCGGGAGCACGGAACCCACACTTGCCGCAGGGAGGACAAGTGATATTCAACGATATTCAATATGAACACAAAAACAAAGCACCAAATCCACTTCAAGGATCTCCCAAGAGAGACGGTTCAGACACACGTGGGCGTGCACCTGATCCCTACTACTAGACCAGTTCCCTCTGGTCTCTCATTCCAACGGCTTAACCAACCACTAAGTAGCAGTATTAGCAGAAAGCACACGTGATACCGCCCATGCATCGCGCATCACCATCGACGACCAACACATAACTGGGAAAGTGATTGATGATTAAAGGGCCCCTTTACTACTAGGTGTGATGGTGATTAGCCATTAAAAGCCATTTCAAGCGACCCTAAAGCCACAAGTGAGAGTGTCCACGCAGATGGATGATGGAGAGATCAGCCCACTACAGTCCACTGGGTAGGCTGGTATCTCTGGGTGAACACGCCCACTTGTGATGTCACTTATGTTCATGGTTGTGGAGTGTGTGGATGACGGCTGGTTTCAGCAGCCTTCAGCAGGCTGCACACCTGTTGTGCATTAAGAAATAAATGTGCACGGTGAAACCAGCATCACCACACATCCTCCCCGATGGTTCATCTACTTGATTGCTGCTGTTGGGAAACATTATTGTGATGAAAACAATTAGCCTATTGTCTCAACCTACGCAGGTTAGGTACTGCAGAGGGAGTCGTTTGTCTCCTTACAACACAGGTACAAAGCTTCAGCTAGCTAGGTGTTCCCGCACAGAGCTGTTGTCTGGGTAGTTGGATAACCAACCACATGATGAAATGAAAGCAGACCACCTAGCCATCATGGTTTATCGCATCTTCTGCCATGACAGTAGACGTTCACAGAACAGAGTTCTCACAGCCAAGCCCTTCCCATCAGACCCACCCACCAAACCCAACCCTAGAAGACCACAACACTTAGCTCCAGGATGGTAGCATTTGTTAATGGCATTAGTCAGAATGCACACCCTTTCCTTCTCGAACGTTATGCGAGCTCAGTGCTAGTGCATATCACAACCTGACATGAAACACAGAAACAGCAAATCAACAGTGGCTGAATAATGGTACATGCTTTTACGTAGTATTGTATACGTAGTTTTATGCAAGTACATCAATACTTGTAAATGCCAGTGCCACGACACCGAAACAATATGCACACAATGTTAAAACATATATGGTTATACAAAAACATTAATTTCTTTTAAAATGTACTCCAATAATAAATAATAGTAAACAATGTTTTAAAACGTATTATGGGGACGGATGTTGGTTTGGTTACTATGGTTTGGACTGTTTTTCCATGGACGTCTCGCGTTGTGAGTGAATACATATAACACGTATTAAAGTTCTTCCATGATTTGTATTGTAGGTTTGTAAATGAAGATACATGTTTTGAATAATCGTAAGAGCAGTAGGTATTTGACTGTTGTGGAAAGCCCTCACTGTTATTTAAATGTGTGTGTGTGTGCGTGTGCGTGTGTGTTTATTCGGAGGCCATGGTGTCCTGGAAGCCCCAGACCTCGAGCAGAGCCACCTGGAAGCTCTCTGAGCACAGCGGGGGGTTGTCGAAGTGGTGCAGCTGCCCGTGCGGCCGTGGTTCAGCTCAGAGTCGATGTAGAGCGCGTTGCCCTCGCCCCCTCCTGGACAGAGAGCAGCACCACGCGCACATCAGCAAAGCAACAGCATTAACATGCACCTAGCAGGTGGGCACCCCAGTTCATAGTAGGAGATATTGTTAATGTTAATAGAAGTTTATAGTAGTAGGAAATGTTAATTTGTTTTAATTGTTGATAGTTAATGTTAATAGTAGTTATTGTAAATAGTTAATGTTAAATATAAGTAGTTAATGTTTAAAGTAGAAGTTAATGCAAATAGTAGTAGTTATGGTTAATAGTTTTAGTTAAAGGATCTTTGCTTAACCCCAACCCAAAGTGTTAAATGACGATGGATGAATAAAGAAGTAATAATGATTGTTTATGATTGAGTAATGAGTCCTATTTGAAACAATGACCCATTCCCTATAAGATAGAGCACCGGTGCTTAATGCAATGTTGGAACAATTATATGGAAACATCCCAATGGCACACACACTTGAACGTATGTTGACTAGTTTCTTCTTGCAAAATAAAATATCTTGTCGCAGTCACCCAATATGGTCACAACTATAATGGACTCTGCCTGTCCAGCCCACTCAACGACTTTGCTGGACTCTAGTCTGTCTGTCTGTCCATCCACTCACACAATAATGTGGAGTCTAGCGTGTCTGTCTGCACGTCCGTCCCACTCACCCACTACATTAGAGTGTAGTTTGGTCCGTTTGTCTATAATGTCCTCCAGTCTGTGCGGCCACTCACCTACGATGATGGAGTCAAAGCTCCCGGCCATGAACATGGACGTGTTCCGGGAGTTGAGGTTGAAGTGGCGAGCAGCGAGGAAGGGGGACAGCTCCCCCGCTGGCCTCTCGGGCTGTTGCAGGCTGCTGCTGCCGTCTGAGTTCTGACCCCCGACCTCGCCCGACCCCTCCTGGCCGCCCGTCTTGACCGCGGAGGCCAGCTCAGGATGGCGGATCACCACCCACTCATAGCGCTCCATCTCGGGCTTCATCTGGGGGACAAGAGATTATACTGGTTACCCTTCATCTGGGTTACATTACAAGAGATTATACTGGTACCCCTTCATCATCTGGGTTACATTACAAGAGATTATACTGGTAACCCTTCATCTGGGTTACATTACAAGAGATTATACTGGTACCCCTTCATCATCTGGGTTACATTACAAGAGATTATACTAATAGCCCTTCATCTGGGTTACATTACAAGAGATTATACTGTAGCCCTTCATCTGGGTTACATTAAAAAATAGATTATACTGGTAACCCTTCATCATGTGGGTTACATTACAAGAGATTATACTTGTAGCCCTTCATCTGGGTTACATTACAAGAGATTATACTGGTAGCCCTTCATCTGGGTTACATTAAAAATAGATTATACTGGTAACCCTTCATCATGTGGGTTACATTACAAGAGATTATACTGGTAGCCCTTCATCTGGGTTACATTACAAGAGATTATACTGGTAGCCCTTCATCTGGGTTACATTACAAGAGATATACTGGTAACCCTCATCTGGTTTACAAGATATTATATTGGTAACTAGAGCACGACGATAAAGGATTTTTAAGGCTGATAAAATACAAATATTTGGTGATTTATAATAGCAACATTGAACATTATGCTTTTACCAGCTAGCGTGCATTATTTTGGCCGGCGTGAAAAATTGATCGATTTCTTGTGTAAAAACGACCTCATTCAGAGGAATCAGTGGCGCCTCAGCCTCTCCTAATTGAAAGTGACATGCAGAAAGAAGTAAGTGGGGATGAGGACATCAGCAGTTCATCGAAGGAGTGTGAGGGCAAGAAGAGGAACAAGAGATGGAGCGGGAAGAGAACGTGGAGGATGAAGCTGCGTCTAGTGCTAGTGGGAATACTGTTAGTTATGTTAGCCAGCAGCCTGAGGAAGGCCCCCGTCGGCCAGCATTGAAAAAGTACCCTTCGCAACAGTTTGGCTATCAGCAAAGGTACTTCTCTGAAAACATCATTGGTGAGTGCAGTTGATATTTTTTCAGTTGGGCCTAGACTAGTGCTGATAATAGTTATTATTTTGTGGTGGATACCCTATAGTCCTAGCCTGGTCCTACAGACCATCGTACTTCATTTCATTTGTACAGAAGGTCTGGAACTGCCCAATTGACTAACGTTCACTCACTTGGAGGCGGGTGTCTGTTGAAGTTTTAAAATGATTGGATCTGCCCAGTGCCACTCTGGATCTGCCATAACCAATCGCATAGCGTTTGGTCGTGACGTATGTCATGCGACGGGACCGGCTCCTTCACCACTAACGGAGCCAGCTGGAAAATCAAACTTTTCCCAAACACGGTGGGGGGAAGCGCCACAACATCATGGCCACCAACAAAACTCAGCAAAGCTTGTTCTTGCTCCGATTTTAATTGATCGATATTCGGCAGCGATCCCACAACAGACCGAATAGCTTCTCTCGTATCCTTCTCCATTGTCTTCCTGGTCTTCCTCTGACTACAACTGAAATCGGCCCGCGACCTCAACGTCATCGTTCTCAGCCACTCCCTCTGTTCGCTGATTGGACCGCCAAAAATCTGGCTTCCAAAGAACCCATGCATATGAAGCAGACCCAGACCCAGTACTGAAGTGAAATGAAAATTGAGCGGAAGTAGGTAGGTTATCGGTCGGGCTCTACTGGTAACCCTTCATCCGGGTTACATAACAAGAGATTATACTGGTAACTCTTCATCTGGGTGACAAGAGTTTAAAGGAATGTAAATTTCTTTGATTCTCATTCGGCGATTTCTATCGTTCGCCTCTAGTCTGAGAGCACAAGACCTTTCTAACCTACTTCTCTTCATAGAAACATTTGATAAGACTATATCAGATTAGCAACTCTTAAACTGAGAATATATTATATTGGTCATATTATTTAGGTTGATAGGAATTCTTAATCTCAGGTTTACCTGGGATTAGGTAGTCAACTCTTATTTTGATAGAAGATTGGTTAGATTGATACATTTTCTATGTTCTAGAGTAGGGCTTTCATCAAACATGATGGGGGGGAAGGCCTGAATAAAGACGTTGTACTAGCTGAATCATCTTCCTTTCCTATTGGTTTGGCTAGTATTGTGGTGAATGTTGGTAGTGCAAGTACAGAGATGTACGCATGTTAAAAGTAGAAACGTCCAGCATTGGGAATGGACGAAGCTGTCTAAAATGTATATTTTGCAAACAAATCCTCCAGAATGTAAAGTTAAATGTAAATTGACCACTTCAATAATTGTTTAGTGTATATTGGTAGTATGGCTCCATCTACTGAAAAGACTGAAGAACTACACCAATGATTGAGAAGCCAAGTTCTTGTTGTCTTACTAGTTACTTCATCTATGTCCCTTTATTCCAAAAGGTACTGACACTGACGTCAGATCCAGGAGCAGGTAGGAGTAAGGATTTTCTAGGTAGAGTATGTACACTGGGCTTAGAATGCCGAAAGCCCTGGCAGGAAGTCAGAAACATGTACCAGTAGTCAGATATAGAGAGGCATCAGGCATCGCTTGAACAAATCAGAGATATGTCCACTTTTAACTCATAAGTAGCCATGTGAGATTTTGAATTTTAATTAGACTTTAATAAGAGCAGCTGAGTGAGTGAGTGAGTGAGTGAGTGAGTGAGTGAGTGAGTGAGTGAGTGAGTGAGTGAGTGAGTGAGTGAGGTTCCTACTGACCCTGAAAACGAAGCACTCCCCCGTCCCGAAGAAGCTCAGCTTGTTCCCTCCTCTCTTACGCTCCTCCCAATCGGTGGAGAGGAACGCTCCGCACACCTGCACACATACCACACATGATATAAAGACACACACACAATATAAAACACACACACACACACAATATAAAGAAACGCACAACATAAAACACAGACACACACACACACACAATATAAAGACACGCACGATATAAACACTGACACACACACATGATATAAAAAGAGACACACAATATAAAACACACACACAATATAAAGACAAGCACGATATAAACACACACACACACACCCATGATATAAACACACACACGCTATAAACACAGACACACACATACATGATATAAAGACACACACACGATATAAACACACACATACCAACAGACAACCCCTACCTCTCCGGCTGTGGTTCGGATGAGGAGCAGGGTGGGTTCATAGCCCTCGCAGTGGGAGTAGAACCTGGAGGGACAATGCAGGGATTAGAACCCAGCACTGATTTGACCATTCGGTACAAATATTGCATAGATATCATTATGCCGTCCTAGTCATTATAGGCGATTTCAAAATCTACCCATTAGTAACATCATAACTGGGGGCTTTGGGATGGAAGATGGACAGATCAGCAGATGGTAAACCATCCCACGGTCTCTCCAAGACCTTCTGGATTCTCCTTTAGCCTGCTCTATTTCCTGAGGCTCATTGGACGTTTGTAGAGGTTATGATGTTACGATATAAAGAATACATTCTAAACAAGTTTAGGACAAGTTAAAACATGTGACTGTGCTGTCAACATTATAACAACAAAATCATCTTTTCCCCCGTCCCCCATTATGAAACAGTCATGATCAAATGATTTTTACACAACCTATACCAATCCAGTCAATGATTACTGAAAGGTGCACTTTGCTACCAGTATTCTCTGATATTGTGACCAGAGGGTGAATATTAACTCACTCTTACAGGGACTGAACACGCTGTTCTGCAGCTTGTTGCCCGGTTGACTCACATGACAGCAGACACTAGAAATGTCTCATGCTCTTGACTGTAAATTCAGTTTTACTGTCAGCTGTGCTGCACCGCGAACATCACCGCGGTGGCCTGATCCTGCAGATTTGCTCTCTACAACGTCCGCAGGATCCGGCCCTTCCTCACGAGGGAAGCAGCTCAGCTCCTGGTCCAAGCACTCGTCATCTCCCGCCTCGACTACTGCAACCAGCTCCTGGTTGGAGACACTGCCTCCGCGATCAACCTTTTGCAGCGTATTCAGAACGCTGCAGTGTTCAACCTGCCAAAATTCTCCCCTGTGACCCCCCTTTATGGGACCTTCACCGGCTCCCTGTAGTAGCTCGCATCAGATCCAAGTCAATGGGACTCCCCCAGACTACCTCCAGGCCTTAGTCCGACACACAGGTCCCCTCGAGCGCTCTGCGCCATCGCTAAGAGCGACTAAAGGTCGAACAATCAAGTCACAACCCTTCAATTTGTAGCACGAGCTTCAGTCGCTCACCAGCTTCATCAAAAGAGACTCAAAACCCTTGTTCAGAGTCCCCATAGACTCTGCATGTGCGTACCGGTTGAGGCTGCAGCCGTGCGTGGCGGTGGTGAAGACGAGCTGAGGTTGGCACAGGGCGAAGCGTTCAGGGATCCACGCCCAGACATCGCGCATCTCCTTGGCACTGAAGATCTCAGAGGAGAAGGTGTCGGGGTTCAGGGACAGCTGCACGTTACGCCTGGAGTGGGAGGGACAGGAAGGAGAGAGAGAGAAAGAGGGGAGAGAGAAGGGGGAAAGGCAGAAGATGGGAAGAAAAAGGGAGAGAGATGGAGACGGATATAAGAAAAGGGGAGGGAGAGGGGAGAGAGGCAATGATTATATTGGATCTTTGCATCTTGCAGGTATGGTATAGAAGGTATGGCATAGACCAATGTCACTGCCAAGAGGTCGTACACTTCCTTTTGGCCAGTCAAGGAGTGATGCAGACATGAGGACATTCAGCTCTGCCTGAGCAAGGCGTCGCCCTGTCTGCAGAGATTTGCTTCACGTCATCTCCGATTTGTCGGGAACAAACGTAGGGTTTGTTTGTTTTTCGACAGCGAGACACGAGAATAAATTGAACGCTCTCTGCGAAATCAAATGAAGGTGTTTCAGTGGGATGGGACTCATCCACTGCTAATCAGCAGCGCATTTCAAAAAGGCATTTCAATGACTTTTTCACAAAGATATCTTACTTCAACATACTTTCAATGGAGCAGCCTCCATTGCTCATCCTTTATGTACAATCCGGACTGAAACATTATCCGGCCTCCTACACTTTAAGGTAGGCAGTTCTGCATAGAGGCAGGCACGTCTATGAGTGTCAGTGCGTGTAACGTGTGTGTTCAGCATGAATCTACATCTATGTCTGCTCACAAACAAGAGGAGGGCTTGAGGCACACCAGATGGAGAGTGAGGGGGGAAGAGGAGCTCGAGCAGAGATAAGGACGAGGAAAAGAGAAGGAGTGGGGAGGGGAGAAGAGGAGATGGGAAGCGGTAAAAGATAACCCACCTGGCTCTTTGAGAGCGAGGCGTGAACAGAAGATGGAGGATGGAAGAATTCGCATGGTGGAATCAAACAGAAAAAAACGTTTTCAAACATGGGAAATATTAGTGCAAAGCAACAGACGAATGAAATGGCAAACAGAGCAGAAGAAAGAGAGAGAAATAGTCCATTGGAGTGAAAATGTTATGAGAGGGCAGATGGCGTCTTGCTGTCAGTGTAGGGCTGGGGACCTGACTGAGGAGGCTAGAATGTTATCAACCCTAACCCCAACTGGTGAGAAAAGCTGGAATTTATGGGGCCATCGATTCAAAGATCAATGTCAGAGTTTAAAGGACCGATATCGGAGAGACTGAGATAGGGTGGCAGCGGGTTGATCTGGGACCACTGGTACCGTTTCTGCTTGACGGTGATGCCCTTCTGCTGCAGCGACCTCTCGTTGGCCGCCTGCAGCAGAGCGATCTCCTTGCGGCTGAACAGGCGGATGGAGAAGGCCTTCTCCAGCAGCTTCTCCGGCGTCGCCGCCGCGCCGATGTTCCTCACGAAGGCCTGGATGTCCTCCCGCACCGCGCCGCCGCCGCCGCTCCTGCTGCGGCGGCGGCGGCGCCGGCTGCGCCCCGCCCCCCGCACCGCCGCCCCGGCCTTGTGCTTGCGGTAGAGCTTGAGGAGCGCCAGCGCCACGCGTACAGCACCTTGTAGCCCTCCACCAGGAATACGTCCAGCACGCGGGCCGCGTGGCCGAACGGCAGGTCGCCCAGCACCCAGCGCTGCCAGTCGCCGTACACCTCGGGCGCGTCGCGCGCCGCGCCCACCACCAGCTTGTGCGCCGCCGGGCAGTGCTTGGTGGCCAGGTCGCCGAAGGTCATGCAGGACGAGCGGTAGGCCAGGTAGGTCTGGTCCAGCAGGCGGCGGCCGGGGTCGTTGCACGCCAGCAGGCGGCCCGTCAGCTCGAAGCACGCCGCCTCGTCGCCGCTGAAGTGCAGCAGCAGCGCCGCCACGGCGGGCAGCGCCGGGCAGTGCGAGATGTCGGGAACTGGCCCGCCACGCAGGAGAGCACGCGGTGCACCGACGCCACCGCCTCCGCCCGCAGGGCGTACGCGGCACGGGCTGTCGTCCACAAAGTCGGGCAGCGGGAAGGCCGAGGCGGGCTTCTGGGCGGCGCCGGCCATGAGGTCGCGGTAGACGGCGGCGTCCGAGGTGACGGCGCGGCAGGGCACGGCCCCGATGAGGTGGCGGTAGGCCTGGCAGCGCAGCGTGTGGCTCCGGGACCACTGGCCCTGCCGCGCCTGCTGCTTCAGGTCCTTCAGGTCCAGCTTGGCGGGCGTGCCGGCCTCGGGGTCTCGCCCAGCAGGGCCCAGTCCACGAAGGGGCCGCGGTCCTCCTCAGACATGGTGAGGGCGGCGGGGGGACGGGGACGCTGGAGACGGGGAGGAAAGATCAACACATTGGTTTAAATCCGTTCACGGGAGTAGCCGAATTCTTTGCTACTGCAAAACTTGGATCATCAGGTAGACTCACTTATGTTCTTTGTGAAAAACAAGGACAATGTAAGCCACGCCATGAATTATGTGGAAGCAAACCCACGGTTCTGTCCCACAGAGCGCTATCGTGGAGTGGCCAACCAACACCCAAGATATTTGATCCACTACGTCGGGTTATTTTCAGCCACACTCATTTAAAAAAACGATAGTGTACAACAAGAGAGCTGGAGAAGCTGTAGGGCTGTAGAACATGTAGAACACCTTAATCCTGCAGATCCTAGAACCTTAAACCAGAGGATAACAATCAGAACATGGTGTTGCTAGGGCTGGGCGATTAATCGAATTTCGATCGCAATTTAAATTTTAGAGTCAAACTAACACAAAATTAACATAATCGAGATTTTCTATTTTTCTTAATATATATATGTTTTTCATTAATGTTTTATAGAAAGGCCAGAACAGCTGGATACATATCTGTTTATTATTTTAGATTGGAAAATTTTCTTTTTGACCATTTTGTGTATTTTTTTAAGGCGAATTCTCAAAGTTCTCATTTTCAAAGTTTTCTTTGGGAGAGACATAAATACAACATGTTTTCAAACTCAAAAATAATCGTTTGAATAATTGTGATTTCAATATTGACCAAATAATTGCAGTGATGTCATTGAGGAGCATATAATATCCACACGTCAAACAACAAAAAACTTCAACCTATAGTTGCTCAGATTCCTTTTACCTTTCCGACAGTACAGCTACAGCTTGCCCCCCCTCCCGTTGCACAAAAATGTATTAAATATATATAGATGTTCTACTCCCAGCTGAAACAGCCCCTTAACTTGCACTTTAAGGCAAAACAAATCTGCTGAGTCTAGAACTTTAGAAAACGTGTTTTTTGGCTTCAGGCCATTTCACAAAGTGTAGGAAAGGAAAAATGCAGCCGAGTCTGATGCGGCACATCCATTTCACGTACACGACGTACACACAGAAGTAAGATGCAGTTGAAGAAAAACAGACAAATGCTCTTGCATGGCCCACAGGGTCTTCTGTAAGGGCATATGGAGGGAAGTGGATGAGGTTGGGGTTGGGGGTGCTTCAGCGTTGGGCTGAGACCTACCGTTGGCCGGGCTGAAGGGGGGCGGTAGGGGTCAGACTGGCCCTTCGGTCCTTCAGTGAGTAGATGCCCCGGCTACTGGTACTAGCCTCCCATGCTGCTGGCTGGAAGCAAGAGCAGAAAACACATTACACCACGGGCCTCACTAGATGGTGGTTGTCAATCCAATGGCTGAATGCGCTTTGCATTGGAGGTACTCAAGTTAACCCAATAACTTTTGTCCTGCCCTATTTGGATCCACGTGGCGGCTCCCCTGGCACACGGACACATTTAGGTTCTAATCCTGAGGAAGAAGCTAAGGGTCAACAAGCACAAGTCAAAGGCTTCTTGACCTCCGTGTGTGTGTGTGTGTGTGTGTGTGTGTGTGTGTGTGTGTGTGTGTGTGTGTGTGTGTGTGTGTGTGTATGTACTTTAATGCCCTCAACAACTGACCGTTTATTGGCAAGAATTCCAAGAAAAGTGAAAGGAAATTGAGATGAAGACATTCCTTTGGCACTACAAATAGTCAAATAATGATTTGGCAGCTAGCATACCAGTTTTATAAACTGTGGCATCCATTTCCACTGGGTGGGGGCATGTGACCAGACGACGAGATAAGACAACCTTTTGTGCAGAAAGACGCCTCACGTGTTCTCAGGTTATGGAGGATGGGAGGATGCACAATCGGTTCCCAAGCTCTAGATGAAAAGATATGTTGAGGAACATGGTCCTTTAGTACATGGACCTTTACCCTGACTGTTACCACACCAAACCCATACCCTAACCACACCAAACCCTTACTGTAACCACACCCAGCTCACAACCCTAAACACAGCTCACGACCCACATACACACCTAAACACAACTCACGATCCTAAACACAGCTCACGACTCTAAACACACCCTAAACACAGCTTCCATATTCCATACATTATTATTATATACCTTTTTTTTATTTATATTGTGGTTTGTATTCCTAATATTATTGCAGTCTACCAATTTATTTAATCTTAACCTAATCTCTGGACAAGTCTTTAAAATATAGCTGTTAATACAGAATACAATTCAAGTCATTCAAACCAAAACACAGTTTGAACTGCACACACACACACACACACACACACACACACACACACACACACACACACACACACACACACACACACACACACACACACACACACACACACACACATACACACTGCAAAGGCTGCACACACACTTATGCGACAAGCAGTGGTCACACACACCAAAGGCTGCAGACACACACACACACACACACACTCTTATGTGGCAAGCAGTGGACACACACACGTATGTGGCAAGCAGTGGTCACACACTGCAAAGGCTGCAGACACACACACACACACACACCACACACACACACACACACACACACACACACACACACACACACCTTATGTGGCAAGCAGTGGACACACACACACACACACACACACACACACACACACACACACACACACACACACACACACACACACACACACACACACACACACACACACACAGCTTGAATGGTTAGCCTGCTTTTAATGTGACGTTATTCTTTGAGAGTACAGCATCCCGAAATAATTACGGTAGCCATTTAAATCAATTCAAACCGCAAATACAATGCAAACACAATGGAATACATGCAGATAGCAGATTAGGAGGCTCCTAAGGCTAACTCCGCTAGCAGGCTAGTAGCTGTCAATGCATGTTTTCCTCTGTATAGTTGTACAGTCTGTCCCTCATTTTTTAATTTGAACGTAAATCTGCAGCATTGCATCTTACAATGCAGACACACACACATCCAAAATAACGTCATACAATACCTGTGGTGTAATTCAGCTGCTACCTGGAGAGACGAGAAGAGACGCGTCTTGAGATGTGAGGAAGCGCTCATGGCTGGGGATCTCTCACGCATGCGCATTCTCTCTGTGCCCTACGTCACACCCTCACACACCCTCTGCGCTTCAATGATAGAGCTGGTAGATATGAGGCTGGAGAAATATATATTCTAAAACATTATTTCCTCTCGACTCATTCCTCCCCCTTTTGCTCCATATTCAAATGGTCAACAACCTTAAAGAACGCCTGGCTTTGTCCTTAACTCAAAGCAGCGTCCAAAACACAGCGCTCCAACTCATGACATTCATTAAACCAATCTAATTTAGAGCTATTATCAGTCTCCAACATGTCCCCGTCTCAAATTTTGTTATTCCCTATTCGTGTTCATTTGAAACTGCGGCTGTGCTTTCCCCTGCCCTGAGCTGGGGAAGGAATTTCATATTTTATACTTTTGTATTGTATATTCATTTAACCATATTTGAGGGTATTTTTGATACGCAGTGGTGATAATTTTGTCAAAGTCGAGTTGGATCATTGAAATGCTTTGTCCAGGGGCGGGGAAAGTCCAGGGAATGGTTTTGGCAGACGCCCCCCTGACTTCAACCCTTGCAAAATCTGGCCGTTGATGGATTTTAACATTTCAATCAAATGTAGATGTGGGAATGACAGCTTCTTTAACAATAAACATTACACCAAAGAAAGGCCTCTGTGATCAGCTCCGCCCTGAGAGATATCGTCTGATACCCTCCATGGTCAGCCCCGCCCTAAGAGATATCGTCTGATACCCTCCATGGTCAGCCCCGCCCTGGGAGATATCGTCTGATACCCTCCATGGTCAGCCCAGCCGTGAGAGATATCGTCTGATACCCTCCGTGATCAGCCCCGCACTGAGAGATATCGTCTGACACCCTCCATGGTCAGCCCTGCACTGAGAGATATCGTCGGTTAGGCCTCCATGGTACGGAGTGCTGCGGAAAGCACCGTATTGAAATATATTAAAGAGAATAAACTGCATTTAGAATCGCGTATACCGAGATTTATATTTGATTCCTCTACAGTTTATTCTCTAATGTCCGGTACCTTCATGAAAACCCTCCTCTCTTTTTAAAGAAATCTTCTCTCAACCCATCCTCATGCAACTTGAAAATCATAAAAACAATCTCATGCTGGAGTTTATGAAAGTGAGTTGAACATGTAGTCAAATGTGGATACATCATCCTGGAAAAGCATACAGGCCTTATTCGTGGTTTGTGTGTGTGTGTATGTGTGTGTTGTGTGTGTGGTGTGTGTGTGTGTGTGTGTGTGTGTGTGGTGTGTGTGTGTGTGTGTTTGTGTGTGTGTGTGTTGTGTGTGTGTGCGCGTGTGGTGGTGTGTTTGGTTTGCGACATGTAAAACCAAAGACACAGAACATGCGACAGATGGACTGTTAAGCCAAAAGTATCTGGCTTATTGGCTTTACGGTCTCAAATCCTTCCGGGCTTCTGCGGCATGCATGGCTCCCACCACGCAGGCCTCCCGCGTTCGCCCTCCCAGTCACAGGTGTTTTAGTGTACCCGGTCCATTGGAACGATAGCGTCATCTGCTGGTGGCAGTTGGCGTTGCTGGTAAATGTTGACCTTATTTCGCTTTATTATGAGCCCTATCATTTGTGGTGGTTCAATATTCCTCCTGAGAGCCAGGTAGAAGTGCATGCTCCCTAATGATAAATCTACAACAGAAAAGCAAATACTGTGATGTTTAGGTTTATCTAGGAGGAAATCTATTTGCTATGGGAAATATCAGGATTCACCTACTAGCTACTACTACTACTAAAACTAATTAATACTCAACTACTCTCTAAACTTCATGAGACATTCCAAGTTGACACGATACGCCTATTGTAGTAGAACTTGTTCATTTACTAACTAGACATTCACATGAGCGCTGTGCAAGCTCAGTAAAGCTCATTATTTGCAATGCGTGTCTGTGTGTGAGTGGATGTTTTATCACTAGTTTGAGTCTATTCTGAGTTCCTTAAGCCGCTCGGCGGGCTCTGAATGGGACGTGTCGCCCAATAGCGTGAGCTCCATTGTGTGCGTGAAAGGCGCGAGCAGCACCCTTGGTATTGTGTTGTCGAGAGGGGAGGTCAGGTTTCCGTGGCAACCGCGGGATGGCCAGCTACTGATCCTGAGATAGAAAGGAAACGAGCGGAGAAGGAGGGAAGAGGGATAAAAGAAACAAAGTAGCACCGAGAGAGAGACTAGTTTCCTTTCTTTAATTTGTTAATTTATTAGAAAAAGGATCCATGTTTCTTTGGTGTATTATGGAGCCGTGGCTGAGTTGGTGAGTGTGTTTGTATTGTGTAAAGTGTGTATTTTGTGGTGCATGCTAGAGTGAATTGATTGTGTATATCGTAGCATTTGTGTTGTGTAGTTTGTGTTAGTAATTTTTGATGTCGGAGGGCGAAGAGTCTGTGTGTGTGTGGTTCGTGTGTGCATGCATTTGTGTGGAGGGGGCATTGTATCTATCTGTCTATCTCTGTCTATGCATGTGTATCTGTATGTGTTCGTGTGTGAGTGTGTTTGTCCATGCATGTTTGTATGTGTGTGTGTGTGTGTGTCTATCTATCTATCCATCTCTATCTGCGAATAAATGTGTGTGTGTGTGTGTCTGTGTGTATGTGTGTGTGTGTGTGTGTGCATGTGTGCCTTAATGTGTGTTTGTGTCTGTCTCTGTTTCATACTTGCATACTTACAACATGAGTTTGTTTGATTGACAGGTGTGTTTGTTTGATTGAGGTGCTTCCCAGGGCCATCTGACGTGGGAATATGAGGCTCTCCTTGCGACCACGCAGGTCAGACTGCCAGACCGAGTCCCAGAGCGCCGTCTGTTGTGTTTGACAGGAAAAAATATCCCCAACACCACTCGTACATTGGTTTGCAATCATAGACATGCGTCACCTCTGATTGGCTGAGGTGGTTACCCAATCATAGACATGCGTCACCTCTGATTGGCTGAGTGGTTACCCGGTCACCTGCTGATCAGACTGCACCCGGCCCACTAGAACTCTGTCTAAAACTGAACTGAAGGCCTGTTTTTACATTTTACATTTAGGGCATTTAGCAGTTGCTTTTATTCAAAGTGACTTACAATAAGTACATTTGTCGGAAGAAGGAGAAACAACAATATAGCGCTGTAACAAAAATAGCTAGGATGAGAGGCCAGGAAGTACCACATACATTAAGTGCGTTGGAGGGGTGGGAGGGGGGAGTCTAGGTGAATCCTGAACAAGTGAGGCTTCAGTCTTTTGTTAACAGGCAACCCAAAGACCCAGAATGAAACCGTTCACAGGGCTCAGGGGTCTGCCTCTCCTATAAAGAGACGGCTTACTGGGTTCCGACAACAGGGGGCGACAGAGTGCCCTTTAGGTTGGTGACCTGACCTTTGAGTAGCCTACACTAAAAACATCCAGTTTATATTAATCATAATCACAACCGCATGTGATAATCAAAGAATATAATATCGTCTATAATAAATGGAGGGTGAGGAAGGAATGTGTGTGTGTACACATGTAGAATGTTGTTTGTTGAGCTTAGTTTTTTGTATGGGTGCAGATGTTCACAAAAGGTATATCGGTTGAGTAGGACTTATTCTCTGTATGTGTGTATACCAGTGTGTGTGTGTGTGTGTCTGTGTGTGTGTGTTTGTATGTGTGTGTGTGTGCATGTCGTTTGTGCATGCAGCTGTGTGTGTATGTGTGGAAAATTGTATGCTTGACTGACGATATGAAAGGTTTGTGGATTCTCTCTCTCTCTCCCTCTCTCTCTCTCTCTCTCTCTCTCTCTCTCTGACTCTGTCTCTCTCTGTCTCTCTCTCTCTCTCCTCTCTCTCTCTCTCTCTCTCTCTCTCTCTCTCTCTCTCTCTCTCTCCTCTCTATCTCTCTCTCTCCATCTCTCCTCTCTCTCTCTCCTCTCTATCTCTCGGCGCTCTCTCGCTCAATCTCTCTCTCATATCTCCTCTGTCTCTCCCCTCTCCTCCACTCTCTCTCTCTCCTCCGCTCCGCCCGCTCTCTCTCATCTCGCTCTCTCTGGATCTGTGATCCCTGTGAGATGGGCGAGCGAGCACATAGAACATCGCACCTCACATGTTTGTTTTGACACACAGTTTATCGTTTGAAGTCCACAGTGTTCCTTGTGCTGTCTATCTGCAGGGCGTTCCCTGCGGGGTTGCTCGCAGGCACAGGTGCATTTGGGTTTAAAAAGCTATCATCTAGGTGAGGTTAAAAGATGCTGCAGGTAAACGTTGTAAAGCGAGAGAGAATAATATAGTTTCGGGAGCATTTGCCAGCATTACAGGCACCTGCTTGTAGGATGGATTCCTGAACCGATCAGGGAAGATATGCTCTGATTGGTCATAAATCAGCGGAGGCTCATTGGTTCTAACAGAGGCAGGAACAGTCAATTCAATTGATTTTCTTGCAGGAGAATCCTGCTAACTAATAACTGACGGATGTTGATGCCTTTTCTAAAAAAAAAAAGACACTGAATCGTACTTACACTTACATCTTGAATCGTACTTACATTTGACTTAGTCCACCTTCAACTAAGGTAAAGGTGTTTGAAAAATCTTCATCTCAGAAAGTTTCCTGGTAGAAAGTGAGATTGAGTGATGAATTGATATGTGGTGTGCGTTGTGTCTCCCTCTAGTGGCTGTCTGCTGATATGTCTCTGTGTCTCGGTCGGCACCCTACTGCTACAGAGCCTTTGGGTGCCTGGAGAGGAGAGTGAGGTCACACCAGCCGGAAGATCACCTGAGGAGCAAGGTGAGTCAGAGACACAGAAACACACACACCCTTCTCCTCTACCTATCTGGAAGGTCTAGTCACTAGAGGCTAGAGTGTCTGAACGCTACTGGGTTTGAACCCCAATGTCCACCAACATTCTTCCTGCCCCTTAATGACATTTATCTGAATATACATGCGATAAAAGCCAAATGACCCTGTCCCACTCCAAGCGGGATACAGCACAGAACATTTAGCTACTGTACGGCCTGCCCGCCTCATTGACTTTGTTATTTTTGTCATGGAAAACATAAAGGTTTATGTACGTGACCATAATGTTAACATCCACTGAGAAATGGGATTGAACAGGTCGAGAGCGAGACAAAACCACACAGAACATCCAATCCCCAAACCCATCCGTCTCAGAGGGGGCTCTGCAAGTCCTTTGATGGGGTGTTTGTCCAGTGTCACGCTCGATATGAAGCGTGACACTGTGTGTGTTGTTGACAGGCGGGCCAAGTTTCCATCCCACAATGGAGTACACACCGGCGGTGGGTCCACGCAGGAGGTGAAGCTTTGGTCCCTGGCACGAATGACCAGGTCTTGTGCTCCTTTGTCAACCCAAACAGTTGTTTTTTTAAGGTGTGGTGGTGAAGTTGTTCTCTGAGGCTAGCAGAGGGAGCCACCGTCCCGTTCCTCTCCCTCTCCTCAATGATCCCTCAGTCCTCTACGGGGAGGAATTGTTTGAAGGGCAGGCATTGTTTTCAGTTTTTTGTCAAACATTCCCATAAATTCATATTAGCATATCCAGTCAAGTCCTTGTCCCCAGAAATCTCCGAACCCCCCAGGGAAAGATGGGAAACAGACACAGAGGCCTCTATGACACTCTGGTTGGGAGACATTCCTCAAGGATGTCTGGCTGATGTGAGATCTGGCTCTGTGGACTCAAGGTTTGCTTTGTTTATTATTTGGGGGAAAACAAAAGGATGTAAGTTAAGGCCTGAAAATGTTCCTTTTTTCGTGGAGTTTTCTGTTTCATTCCTATAATTTCATGAACAACTTTTTGCTGTGGTTCTATTCTCTTAGTTTTTTTATTTTCCCGATCGAAACCAGTGATTCAGTGGCGACTAGACGGCAGGAAGATGGAACTCTCCGCAGAGCCAGACCTAGTTTCCGTCCCTGGAACCTTAACCCTTAACCCTTAACGCAGCCCCTTCCTCCTTCTCCACTTATTCCTTCTACTCTTCCTTTTACTCCTTCTCCTCTTCCTCCTCCTTCTCCTCCTCCCCCTCCTTCTCCTCCTCCTCCTCCTCCACCCCCTCTCCGCCCCCTCCCCCTTCTCCCTCTACCCCTCCTCCTCCTCCCCGCTCCTCCTCCTTTCCCTTCCTCCTCCTCCTCCACCTCCACCTCCTCCTCCTCCTCCCCCCTCCTCCTCCTTTCCCTTCCTCCTCCTCCTCCTCCTCCTCCTCCTCCTCCTCCTCCTCCTCCTCCTCCTCCTCCTCCCCCCTCC
>NC_079429.1:18063882-18066382 GCF_026213295.1 Gadus chalcogrammus
AGGCTACTGCTGGAATAGTTACTAGTCAAAGAGTCCCTGGTAGAATATTTAGTAGTAGATAAAGCTGTTCAATGGGCTACTGGTATACCTCTGGTAGAAGTACTGGTAATAAGAGGTACCAGTTGAAGAGGCAACAGGAAGAAGGTTTCTAGTTAAAGAAGAAGTAATGGTAGAAAAGATTCCTGTTGAAAAGTGACTTGTGGAAGTACTGGTTGAAGAGTCTACCTTCCTCCCTCCCTCCCTCCCCCCTCCCTCCCTCCCTCCCTCCCTCTCTCTTTCCCTCCCTCCTTCCTCCCTCCTCCCTCCTTCCTTCCCTCCCTCCATCCCTCATCTCCCCCTCCTCCCTTCCTCCCTCCTCCCCTCCCTCCCTCCTTCCCTCCCTCCCTCCCTCTCTCCCTCCCTCCCTCCCTCCCTCCCTCCCTCTCTCCCTCCCTCCCTCCCTCACCCCCCCCTCCCTCCCTCCCTCCCTCACCCCCCCCTCCCTCCTCCTTCACTCCCTCCTCCTTCACTCCCTCCCTCCCTCCCTCCCCCCTCCCTCCTGGTAGGTGCTGCTGTACCCGGGGGTGCTGGCTGGCCCAGCAGGCCAGCGGTTTGGCTCCATGGTGGAGAGGGGGGGTCCGCTGGGGGAGCTGGTCCAGTGGGCCGACCTCAGCGCCTGTCTGACCATCTTGGGACACAACCTGACCCTCAGCACCTCTCGAGACCACCTGCACAGGTACACCTCCAGCCCCCCCAGGAAGCCCCCCTACTGTCATCTCCAGGGTCCACCTGTTTTATACTAATCTGATCCCATTGCAGATTAATTTTTTTATGTAATTATATGATATCAATTATATGATAATAATCATATGATAGGATAATTATATGATTAATTTGTTGAATGTCAATCAACTGCATTTGTTATGTTTAAGTAAC
The DNA here is from genome assembly GCF_026213295.1 of Gadus chalcogrammus. Taxonomy (NCBI): domain Eukaryota; kingdom Metazoa; phylum Chordata; class Actinopteri; order Gadiformes; family Gadidae; genus Gadus; species Gadus chalcogrammus. Next base: position 18,064,798 of record NC_079429.1, read on the forward strand.
CCCCACTCATTTTATGTATGCCTATTTGTTAAAATAGGCTTAGGCTCAGAGGTCAGAGGTCAGAGGTCTGGGGAAAGAGCCAGGGGCCGAGGGCCTGTCCAGCCCTGGTCGTCTCTTACTGGCCTCTCCTCCTGTTGCTGTCTTCTGTGTCCAATGAGCCGGACTGGCGTACTGACGGCGCTGCCCGTGGCCTGCCTGTGTGTGCTGATCCATGCACTCTGATTGGTCCAGCCTGATAGGTGCAGCCCCGGGTGGAGGAAGCTGTCCAATCCAGCGACCTTTGCCCTTTGACCTCATCTACACCGACTACCACGGCCTTGCCCACCTGCAGGGAGCCATGGGCCTGACGTTTCAGCACTACCAGTAACTAGCAGTCCCAGTACATACTACCACTAACTAGCAGTACTAGTACATTCTAGCACTAACTCATCTACCACTAACTAGCAGTACCAGTACATACTACCACTAACTCATCTACCACTAACTAGCAGTACCAGTACATACTACCACTAGCTCCTCTACCAGTAACTAGCAGTACTAGTACATTCTACCACTAACTCATCTACCACTAACTAGCAGTATCAGTACATTCTACCACTAACTAGTAGTACTAGTACATTCTACCACTAACTCCTCTACCACTAACTAGCAGTACAAGTATATTCTACCATACCACTAACTAGCAGTACTAGTACATTCTACAACTAACTAGTAGCACTAGTACATTCTGTCAGTAACTAGCAGTACTAATACATTATAGCACTAACTATTCTACCACTAACCAGCAGTACTAGTACATTCTCCCAGTAACTTGCAGTATTAGTACATTCTACCACTTACTAGCAGTACTAGCACATTCCACCACTAGCTCCTCTTCCACTAACTAGTAGTACTAGTACATTCTACCACTACCTCCTCTACCACTCACTAGCAGTACTAGTACATGCTACAACTTACTAGCAGTACCATTACATTCTCCCACTTTTTCTTCAAACACTAACTAGCAGTACTAGTACATTCAACACCTAACTAGCAGTACCAGCACATCTTACCACTAGTAACTGTAACACGGTACATGTCTGCTTCCTTTCTCTAAACACATATTTCAGTCCTCTTTTCTCCAAACAAACCCAGACTCTCTGTCTCATGTTCTGATAGATGTCGCTTCAGAATCCTGGACTCGTTTGGAACAGAACCAGCGTTCAACATGGGCAGTTACGCCCGTAGCCATGGTTACAGAACATTATGGGGTAGTTGGGGGCTCCAACCGCTGCAGTACATGACCATGTTTCGTAAGTATATCACTTTTGGTTGTGTGTGTGCATGTGTAAGTGGGTGTGTGAGTGTGAGTGTGCGGGTGTGTTTGTGTGTGTGTGTGTGTGTGTGTGTGTGTGTGTGTGTGTGTGTGTGTGTGTGTGTGTGTGTGTGTGTGTGTGTGTGTGCCCGTGTGCGTGCCGAATTCGGAAATTGAAAATAAGAGGCACATAAAACAAACAGAGAGAGAGGAGAGAGAAACATTCCAGTGCCTCCTAAATAAATACTTTTCTTCCACACCTCCTCTCGGTCTCCTCAGACAGGGTGGGGG
>NC_079429.1:18071382-18124709 GCF_026213295.1 Gadus chalcogrammus
GCACTGCACTCACTCAATCACACGCTCTGTCCTTTCAAAATGTTATTTACAGTCATGCTATCACATTTTATTTTCAACTCCAACACAGCACTTCACAAACACTCATCTCCCTCTTGCCAACACATAACATGCCCCAAGTGCGAGTCACTAGATCTGTCTCCATGGCCCTCCACCCAGTGCCCGCATACAATAACGGCTATGGGCAGAGGTCCTTCATCCATACTTTCACCAAAGTCTGGAATGGCATTCCCCATCACATTAGAGCATTACAATCCATCACACAGTTCAAAAAAGCTTATAAACTGTTACTCCTCACCACATACACTTGCAAACACTGACTTATATAGATCAATGTCTGTGCTCAGTCTGCTGTCTATATGATTGTCCTACTGATGTCTGATGTGCTATTTCCCTGTTATGTGTTGTATGTAAATGTGACGTGTGATGTGCCTTGTCCCTGTTACATGTTATATGTGTTGCAGAACAGGAACCTGCTGGAAATCAGCTATTTTACTGAGACAGGCCCGTTTTAAATTGTAACTTTGTTACTTTTAGTACTTTCCTGTATGATAAATATAAAAAAAATAAATAAACACACACACACACACACACACACACACATACACACACACACACACACACACACACACACACACACACACACACACACACACACACACACACACACACACACACACACACACACACACACACACACACACACACACACACACACACACACACACACACACACACACACACACACTTATACTATACAGGTTGTTTGCTGATGACATTAACCCATACCCAATTCCATCTGATATACATACACTGTATATAAGTTAAGAGATGTTTATTGGAGCTTGATTGTGGGTTCAATCCTAATGGTTTGATGATATTATGCTATCTGGCAAGGTTTATAAGCTTTACATAATTTTTGTTTACCATACAACCCATCCTCAGCATAGCGACTTGGACGTTTTTTTTACGAGAAACCTTAAAGCCCAAACTTCCTCGGTGAAAACTTGACTAGAATGCTTGTTCCCAATTTGTGAACCCAGCCACACATGAAAGACTTCTGTGACTCCAGGCTTTTGAATGCTTTCATCTGATCTCTGGTGTAGTCCAAGGTCCGCAGTACACGGTCATTTACCGTCGACTGAAGCACTACTGCTTGAGCTTCTCCGTTTCACTTCCTGCCCTCTGTCTGAAGCTGGCACCACATGGGTCACGTGACGGCATAGCGTGTAAGACTGCATGAGCCCAGACAGGAAATAAGATGGAACAGGACAGTGAGAAGAATTCAAACACATACCCTATTTCTTTCCTCCTTTAAATATGAATACAACAAGAAGTGCCTAGTAAAGGTTCTACCTGTGCTTCCTCCAGGTGTTTGTGGGCCTGGGCTTCCCCTACGAGGGCCCGGCCCCGATAGAGGCCCTGGCTCTGGGCTGTGTGTTCCTTCAGCCCAGCCTGACACCCCCCAACTCCAGCTCCTTCTACCGGGGCAAGCCCACCACCAGGGAGGTAACTATGGGGGGGGGGGGGGGGGTCATTATGGGATGTTGTTCATCTGCTATCGTTACTATCTCTCGCTGAATCAAACCTGTGGAATTTGTCAAGTCATATTTGTTTGCTAACGTTTGACTGTTATAAAACAGCAGGGTAGGAGCAGTCTTTACAGTAAAACTAAAACTCTTTCTCTGCCTCTGTCTCTCCCGCTCTCTCTCCTTCCATCGCTCTGTCTCTCTCTCTCCACCCTCTCCCCCAGGTGTCCTCCCAGCACCCTTATGCCGAACACTTTGTGGGGAAGCCATACGTTTGGACAGTGGATGCCAGTAACCTGACTGCCGTACGGCAAGCCATCAGGGACATTAAGCTCACACAGGTACATCGCAACACACATACACACCAGACGCACGTCACACACAAACCCACAATAATGCTTATGCGTGTGTCTGTACTGTTTGTGTGTGTGGGTCTGCATTTGTGTCTGTGTGTGTGTGTTTCTGTACCGTTTGTGGGTCTGTACTGTGTGTGTGTGTGTGTGTGTATGTGTATGTGTGTGTGTGTGTGTGTGTGTGTGTGTGTGTGTGTGTGTGTGTATGTGTGTGTGTGTGTGTGTATGTGTGCGTGTGTGTGTGTCTACATCTGTGTGTGTGCTTCTGTACCATTTGTGTGTCTGTACTGATTGTATTTCTCTGTGTGTTTGTGTGTCTGTGTCTGTGTGTGTGTGTGTGTGTGTGTGTGTGATGGTTCAGGTGAAGCCCTTCACCCCCAGAGAGTTCACCTGTGCTGGGATGCTAGAGAGGCTGCAGGCCTACATCACCCACCAGGTGAGTCAGGACCAGCAGAACCAGTGGAACACTCACGACACTCAACACCTCAAGAGGCCGCCCGTCTCCAGGCTGCACCACCCCATAACGCGTTGAACTCCGTCAATCGGCTCTGCTCTACAGTCTCCTCCCTGTTCTCCTCCTACTTTAGAGATCTTTCCTTTTGTTGTAGTTCTTGGTATATTCATGTGATTGCATTTTAATCTCTTTTACTGTTTTACTGTAATGCTTATCTTAGGTATAAACATGTTATTAAACTATATATATATATTGGCTTATATTCCACAGTTTTCACATTTTATCATGCATAATAGCAAGATGTACAGGATCACTGCAGGTTAAACAGCTTCCCAAATGCTCAATGAGCTGCCTCTTCCCCTCCCACCAGGACTTCTGCACCCCGTCCTCCCCTACCTGGCCACCGGAGGGCGCCCTGCGGACCCACCTGGGCCCGCTCAGCCTCTCCTGTGTGAGTGTGTGTCGACGGTCTGGTCTAGTGTGTGAGCCTGCACTGTTTCACCACCTCAACAACCCCCAGACCTTCAGCAGGTGACCCCCACACACGCACGCACGCACGCACGCACGCACGCACGCACGCACGCACGCACGCACGCACGCACGCACGCACGCACGCACGCACGCACGCACGCACGCACGCACGCACGCACACACACACACACACACACACACACACACACACACACACACACACACACACTCGTACACACACATACATACATACATACATACATACATACATACATACATACATACATACATACATACATACACACACACAGATGTAGACCTACACAAACACATTGTCCAGACCACACTCCCCCGAGGTGCCTTCCACTGGGCTCCTCCATAGGACACAGGGTGGTGGTGAAAGGCCGGCCTGTTGTGAAGGTTTGTAGGATATACATGGCCTGGTGCTCCATGCTGCCATGTAGGAGATCTCTCCTGTGTGAGGCTGCTGAAACCAGTCATCATCCACACACGTTTACATTTGTTTTCACATTGCAGTGGTCTTCCGTGTTCACCTGCTAACCCTATTTCGTCACTATTCCATAGAAAGTCCAACTGGGCAAAAATACAGAGTTCAGTTATAGCTACACATGTACTTCAAAGTGACTGTTGCTAAGGGATGACTTCTAACCTCTGGGCTGGTTGCTAGGGGTTGACTTCTAACCTCTGGACTGGTTGCTAGGGGTTGACTTCTAACCTCTGGACTGGTTGCTAGGGGATGACTTCTAACCTCTGGGCTGGTTGCTAGGGGATGACTAGTCACCTCTAGATGACTTCTAACATTTGGAGTTTATTATTCATTGTATTGCTATTTTATCTCACTCACAACTCATGAATTCTGCCTCTCAGTGCTAATCAATCCTCCACATTCCTTCCGGCCCTTTCTCTAGGCTGGGGCTGAGCTGCTCTGCGAGGGAACAGGAAGTGAACCACCTGTTTCCTGCCTACAGCCCGTGGGGGCGGCGCTGCGGTCTGCAGGCCGAGCCCCTGCTGTTCAGCTGCGCCGGGTCAGACCCCCAGCTCCGCAGACTGTGTCCCTGCCGGACTCACCTGCCCGGACAGGTGGCACTGTCTCCCCACGGCCTCTAGGGGGCGGTGTGAGCACACAGAACACCAAAGAGAGCAGCAGGGCGATCAGGGTGGATTGCGGGTGTATTCAGGACATGTTTTCCCGTTTAGTCCCAGTTTACTGTAAACTTTTTGTTTTGGATGGAATGCTTGCATGTAGGAGCGGAAATCTAAATATGTGTATATCAGGATGTCTACATATGGACTGCTTTAATCTTTTTTATATTTAGACCAATATGTGTTGGATATATAGATGTGAGTGCGCTGGGTGGAGTTTAGGTTTGTTATATGGCTTTAATAGAACACTGCTCAGGAAACGGCTATAATTCCCAATGCTTGAAGCACTTAACAAACAAATGCGTGGCCATGCTTATGCATTATCACAACAGGAGTCTTAACTGAGGAGGAAAGAAAAGCTACACTGCAGCTATTATGCCTGCTTTAAACACTTAATAGTTGAATTCCTGATCCCAACATTCATACTTGCTTTATGGGCCAACATACTCCGAGGCACTTCCTACGCACGGTACACGGTACACCCATGTGTCCTCAGCAGGCAGCTTCTATAGCTCACCACACACACACACACACACACACACACACACACACACACACACACACACACACACACACACACACACACACACACACACACACTCACTCACACACACACACACACACACACACACACACACACACACACACACACACACACACACACACACACACACACACACACACACACACACACACACACACACACACACACACCTTGTAAGACATCTGAGTTGCGAGTATTGAAGATGTTATCATAATGGATCATCAGCAGGACGTTTATGCGTGCATGTGTGTGATGGGGTATGAGGTGCTACACGACAGGCTGATAATAATCAGGCTTTAAAGTGATGGGGTGCTGGCTGTACGGAGCCCGGCTGTTCAACTTCGAACACGCCCGTCAATTTCCTCAAACTTGCTTCAACCTCAACAAAACAAGACGAGGAGAATGACTTCCTCTGCCCCTATTGGCTGCGTGGACTAAACACCTCTTTGGGATTGGCTACAGCTCATGCCAACCACAACCTTACTGGCCGTACAGCAGTTTGACGTCAACCGTCGCCCATGGAATGTAAGTAGGTTCTGAAGCTTGGCCTTGTCAAATGTGAGGCTGTTTCTGATTGGCTGTGCCTTATGAAGATGATTTGAGGAGCGGCTGTTTGGAGAGAACATAAATAAAAGTGTGTTATTGTTGGAAACTAATGAGTCATGGTGTTTTTTGGATGAGTCACACTGAGTCACGGCCATTTTTAATCTGTTCCATGTGTTGAGTGGTCTTCAGACTCAACACACCGACCATCAAGGTTTAAACGTGTGGACTGAACCGAAATCTCATGGATTTCATGGCATGGCCATGGGATGGTTCCCAAACTATGGGACCACTCTAGCTAATGTCCAGGGTCTAGTAGGGTCTAGTAGAGACCAGGACCTGTAGGGTTTAGAAGGGTCTAGTCGGGTCTAGAAGAGTTTAGTAGGGTCTAGGAGGGATCATGGTAAGTAGGGTCCAGAAGGGTCTAGAAGGGTCTCGGAGAGTGCAAGCAAAGTGCACATGTAGGAGAGTGCATGTTCAGCAGGGTGCACATGAACGACACTGGTTAAGGAGAGTGCATGTGAGGGAGATTGCACGTGATGGACAGCGTGCGTTTTGGATAGTGCAATAAGGAGTGTGTATGTCGGGGAGAGTGCATATTAAGGAGAGTGTACATTAAAGTGAATGCATGTGAGGCAGAGTGCACGTTAAGGACAGTTCATGTGAGGGAGAGTGCACGTTACGGAGAGTGCATGTTAAGGAGAGTTTACATTAAGGCAAATTCATGTGAAGGGAGAGTGCCTCAAAGGGGAGTGCATGTGAGGGAGAGTGCACGTTAGAGAGAGTGCATGTGAGGGAGAGTGCGCGTTTGGGTGAGGCAGAGTGTGCAGCAGCAGGTCAGGGACACTGGTTAGGAGGAATTTTTGCAAAATAATCTGAATGGAAAAAAATCCAGAGTGCAGTTTGGTGGAAACAGGAAATGAAAACCCATTCATATCACGCATCTCTTAAGCATGCAGAACAACAATTTAGATTGGTACTTATTATACGTCCGACTCTAATCAGCCTAACATCCTCTACAGCAGAGAGCAGGCCTCTGGCCGGCCTGATCTCAAAGAGAGAACCTTAGTGTGATGGACACAAAGCCTCTGGGGAAGAAGAGCTTTGTAGTTGAAGCCATTGATGTCATTGAAGCACAATTAGACAGATCAGATGCAGCATATCTCTGCGGTTCACTATTACCTCCTTCAATTAGACAGATCAGATGCAGCATATCTCTGCGGTTCACTATTACCTCCTTCAATTAGACAGATCAGATGCAGCATATCTCTGCGGTTCACTATTACCTCCTTCAATGACTGCTTCCCGCCGGGGGTCATCTGGTATGAATGTTGGGTCTGGTTGCCCGCAGATTTAAAAGCTCTAGATAGGTAGGTGCAGTCTCATGGTGACGTGGCCTAGAATAGGTGCAGTCGGATGTCTTTTCCTAAGTTCTCATGTATTCTCCTACCATCTTTCCTTGACCTCTTGACGTTTTTCCATCGTGGTCAAGGAAAGAGGGTAGGAAAGGAAGTAGGATGTCTTCAGACTATTGGACCGCAGCATGCACCTCAACAGGTATTAGCTGCCTAGCTAGTCTGTTGAACTTTTCAACCTGATGCTGATTTGGGATTAGATGAAGGTAAACCCAATTCAACTCAGTCACCATGTTTATGTTCTCTATTCCTCTCCAAGTGGTTGTCCTGGCACCCAGGCTCTGTCCCACAGGGGGCAGTGTGGTCCAGCTGTTTGTGACAGAGAGACCTGTTGCCCAAAATAACCAATATCACATATATCCCCCACAAATCACCTGGCAAGATAAAGAGAGGTATGGTCAAGAAGTAGTGACCAGGAAAGCATGTGTATGTGTTTGTGAAAGTGTGTGCGTGTATGGTTGTAGGTAGAGGACGGAGAGAAGAGGAAGATCTGAGCAGAGAGAGAAAGGAGTGAAAGATGAAAGAGTCGGAGGGTGGGATAGACTGATAGAGTGACAGAGGGAGAGAGAGAGAGAGAGAGAGAGAGAGAGAGAGAGAGAGAGAGAGAGAGAGAGAGAGAGAGAGAGAGAGAGAGAGAGAGAGAGAGAGAGAGGGAGAGAGAGAGAGAGAGAGCTTTACCTACCACAGGGAGCAGCTGTTTTGATTAAAGGCTGTTAGTGGCGTGCCAGGGTTACTCTCAAAAACAATGGCCCCCCCTCCCGGGAACCAATAAAAAACAGACAACAAACGCTGGGCCCGCCCACAACGCAGCCAGGAGCCACAGAGATCGGCCCTAATGATATGTGGTAACGATTACACTCTATTAGAGGAGAGAGGGATATAGAGAGAGAAAGTGGGAGAGAGAGGGAGAGGGGGAAAGAAAGAGAGAGAGAGAGAGAGAGAGAGAGAGAGAGAGAGAGAGAGAGAGAGAGAGAGAGAGAGAGAGAGAGAGAGAGAGAGAGAGAGAGAGACAGCAAGAGAGGCTGCGTTGAGAGGCTATCCTGATGTTGGTTAGCCTGCTGCCAAACAATCTGGGTTTCATCCGCTAATGTAGTTAGCCTAGCTGTCACGCTAGCTGAGCTAAACACAACATGAAATATAAATAGACGCTTTTTACCCTGCCAGCTCCTGTTTAATATGATAAAACAACAACAGCAGCATAATTAAGGGTGTGTCGTGTGTGTCACACACACACACGCACACGCACGCACGCACGCACACACGCACGCACGCACGCACGCACGCACGCACGCACGCACGCACGCACGCACGCACGCACGCACGCACGCACGCACGCACACACACACACACACACACACACACACACACACACACACACACACACACACACACACACACACACACACACACACGTACACATCACTACATTCCAAGCAGTTCCAGTTTTCCCGAGCACCTGGCCTTCAGCTGTCATCACCATGGTTACAGTCAACCAGGTGGGCGTGGCTCTATCACCTGGTACATCTAGAGGAAGAGTGTAGGGGAAAGAAAGAGATAGGGTGTGATGGAGAGGGAGAGGAGGCTGAGAGAGACAGAAGGGGTGAGTGAGGGAGTGATGAAGAGGAAGAGGAGGCTGAGAGAGACAGAAGGGGGGAGTGAGGGAGTGATGAAGAGGAAGAGGAGGCTGAGAGAGACAGAAGGGGTGAGTGAGGGAGTGATGAAGAGGAAGAGGAGGCTGAGAGAGACAGAAGGGGTGAGTGAGGGAGTGATGAAGAGGAAGAGGAGGCTGAGAGAGACAGAAGGGGTGAGTGAGGGAGTGATGAAGAGGAAGAGGAGGCTGAGAGAGACAGAAGGGGGGAGTGAGGGAGTGATGAAGGGGAAGAGGAGGCTGAGAGAGACAGAAGGGGGGAGTGAGGGAGTGATGAAGTGGAAGAGGAGGCTGAGAGAGACAGAAGGGGGGAGTGAGGGAGTGATGAAGAGGAAGAGGAGGCTAGGAGAGACAGAAGGGGGACTAGGATAGGATAGAGAGACACACACACACACACACACACACACAAGGATAGAGAGAGACACACACACACACACACACACACACACACACACACACACACACACACACACACACACACACACACACACACACACACACACACACACACACACACACACACACACACACACACACACACACACACACACACACACACAGACACAGGTGCAGTAAGAACGTCCCAGCGAGCGTGGGAGAGCAAGGGCCAGACAGGAAGCGGGGGGCGGAGGGTCAGCTGACCTTTGACCCCTGGCCTGCTGGATCCATAGACATAGAGATACATAAGGGCTGGATTCATCCCCCCACCTGCTCTGCTCATGAGCTGAACAGGGCGGTGGAGGTGACCCGTCAACCGTCCGAGAGCGGTCAGAGGAGCATCAAGGCAGTGTGGGGGCCGCGCCCCCCCACGCCAATCGGAGGAGGGACCGATGGAAGGAGCGGACGCAGCGCCAAACCAAAGCAGGCCTCCAGGCCACCGGCCCAGGCTCGTCTCAACTCACTGCCATCTTTCTCCTCTTCTCCTGAATAAGGACAGCTTTCTTTTTACATGATTGTCCCCAAGACTCATGACTCATGACCTATGTACCATGACCCATGACCCATGACCTATGACCCATGACCTATGACCCATGACTCATGACCCATGACTCATGACCCATGACTCATGACCTATGACCCATGACTCATGACCCAGTTGACATCTGTCTGTCTGTCTGACTTGTGGTCGTGAATACATCACGACCACAAGCCAATGGCTGCCCACACACGCGCACCATCTCTTCCTCTGACAGAGAGAGACATGTTGTGTATGTCCTGTGTGTAGGTGTGCGTGTTGAGTATGTATTACTGTGTACTTATTTGTCTGTGTTTCTGTTTGCGTGCATTGCTGTGTGTGTATGTGTGTGTGTGTGTGTGTGTGTGTGTGTGTGTGTGTGTGTGTGTGTGTGTGTGTGTGTCAGTGTGTGTGTGATTGTATTGCTGTGTGTGTGTTTGTGTCTCTCAGTGTGTGTGTGAGGGTATTACTGTGTGTGTGTGTGTGTGTGTGTGTGTGTGTGTGTGTGTGTGTGTGTGTGTGTGTGTGTGTGTCAGTGTGTGTATGAGTGTATTGCTGTGTGTGTGTGTGTGTGTGTGTCTGTCAGTGTGTGTGTGAGTACATTGCTGTGTGTGTGTGTGTGTGTGTGTGTGTGTGTGTGTGTGTGTGTGTGTGTGTGTGTGTGTGTGTGTGTCTGTCAGTTTGTGTTTGTGAGTGTATTGCTGGCTCTGTGTCCGTCAGTGTGTGTGAGAGTGTATTGTTATGTGTGTGAGTGTACTGCTTGTGTGTGTGTATGTGTGTGTGTGTGTGTGTCTGTTTGTGTGAGTGTATTGCTCTGTGTGTGTGTGAGTCTGTCTGTCAGTTTGTGTGTGAGTGTATTACTGTGTGTGTGTTTGTATTGCTGTGTGTGTGAGTGTGTGTGTCTGAGTGTATTGCTTTGTTTGTGTGAGTGTATTGATGTGTGTGTGTTTGTATTGCTGTGTGTGTGAGTGTGTGTGTGTGTGTGTGTGTGTGTATTGCTTTGTTTGTGTGAGTGTATTGATGTGTGTGTCTGTCAGTGTGTGTGTGTGAGTGTATAGCTGTGTGCGTTTGTGTGTCAGTGTGTGTGTGTGTGTATTGCTGTTTATGTGTGTCAGTGTGTGTTTGAGTGTATTGCAATGTGTGTGAGTATGTGTGTGTGTGTGTGTGTGTGTCTTTTTCTGTGTTTCTGTGAGTCTATTGCTGTGTGCATGTGTGTGTGTGTCTGTCAGTGTGTGTGTGTGAGTGTATTACTGTGTGTGTGTGTGTGTGTGTGTGTGTGTCCTTCAGTGTGTGTTTGACTGTATTACTGTGTGTGTGTGTGTGTGTGTGTGTGTGTGTGTGTATCAGTGTGTGTATGAGTGTATTACTGTGTGTGTGTGTGTTGTGTGTGTGTCAGTGTGTGTGTGTGTGAGTGTGTGTGTGTGGGGATAAGGCAGCATCACTCACCACCAGGTGATAACCTGCACAAAGAGGCCTTGGTGGCCCTGGGCCCGGGGCGAGCAGCATGCACCTCAGCTGGGAGAGAGAGAGAGAGCGGGAAAGTCCCCCCCCCCCTCTCCGGAGGGTGAGAACTCTGTCAATGTGGATTAGAGAAGAACCCCCCTCCCGCTCCTCAAATACTTACGATAAAATGTCCGCCTTTTTTCTGACAACACCTGCTTCAGATTCAAGCATCTCCCGCTCCCCGGCGCCACCTGCGCTCCCCCAGGCCCCCGCTAACCCTGACGGACAGCTGCTAGCTGCTAGCTGCTAGCTGCTAGCTCAAACACTAAGCACCGCGTATCGCCATATTATTAGCCGCAGCAATAAGCAAAGCGTAGCACTAAACTACTAACACAAAGCACCAAGGAGGGCTTAGCTTCTAGCCCCGGCACTAAGTGCTTAGTGCTGCAGCAGGATAGTGTGGCTCCCTGGCTAAACGTTCGGGGTTCAATACCCTGTGTTAAAGTCCACCTGTAGACTGTATCAGTCTACCTCCTCCTTAATGACTTAGTGTCTGGATTAAGTGATGTCACTTTGGAGAGAAGCCCAACATAAATAGTAGCTAAATGAACTCATAGCCGATACCCTAGTCATACTTTTTTTTTTCTGGCGAATAAGTCAAGGTTGGAAGGGTCCGTCGTCATGGTTTCATGATTAGACAGACCATAACTAGGTCGCTACGGTGCCAGGTCCCAGGGTGGTTATGTGACAATTAATGGATTTTCATAGAAGTCAAACAATTAGTGGTGGTGTGATAAAACATACCCCAGAGACACAGAGGTGAGGGCACTCTACACACACACCCTTAAGGAGAGAGAGGGAGAGAGAGAGAGAGAGAGAGAGAGAGAGAGAGAGAGAGAGAGAGAGAGAGAGAGAGAGAGAGAGAGAGAGAGAGAGAGAGAGAGAGAGAGAGAGAGACAAAGAGACAAAGAGACAAAGAGACAAAGAGACAAAGAGAGAGAGAGAAAGAGAGCGAGACAAAGAAAGAGAGAGAGAGAGCGAGAGCACACATCCTCCACATTGAAAATACTGTGTATCGTTAATTTATCTGTTATCAGAGTTACTGGACTTATTCCAAAATGTTCTATTTATATTTATATTTTGAGTATTTAATGTTCTAACATTTGATATATATATATATATATATATATATATATATATATATATATATATTGGATTTAACGTATTATACTTTGAGATCTTATAGTTCACCTGTTTGGCAATACTAACATTTGTGTTTCATGCCAATAAAGCTTTTTTTTTTTATGTATTTGAATTGAGAGATAGACAGAGACAGAGAGAGAGAGAGAGCGAGAGCGAGAGAGAGGGACAGATCGACAGACAGTGACAGAGACAGAGACACAGATGGAGGCAGCGAGAGAGAGAGAAAGATCGACAGACAGTGACAGAGACAGAGAGGGAGGCACTGAGAGAGAGACATAGAGAGAGCGAGGGGGAGAGAGGGAGGAACAGAGAGAGAGAGAGACAGCTAGAGGGAGAAATGGAGAGAGAGAGAGAAAGTGTGAGAGAGAGAGAGAGAGAGAGAGAGAGAGAGAGAGAGAGATGGCGAGAGAGAGAGAGATAGAGACAGAGAGGCGGTCTACAGAGGAAGATGGTGGATGCTGCCAAGATACAAGCATCTAGGACGTTTGAGTGTGTGTGTGTGTGTGTGTGTGTGTGTGTGTGTGTGTGTGTGTGTGTGTATGTCTGTGTGTGTGTGTCTGTCTGTGTGTGTGTGTGTGTGTGTGTGTGTGTGTGTGTGTGTGTTTGTGTGTATGACTCCGGCATGAAATCGATTTTGGAGCCTGAACCCTTCTGCCTACTCTGCCCCCATTTTTTCTCTGTCACACACACACACACACACACACACACACACACACACACACACACACACACACACACACACACACACACACACACACACACACACACACACACACACACACACACACACACACACACACACACACACACAAACACAAACACGAACACACACACGCACACACACACACAAATACACACATTGAGTGAATGTCCACTGGTTTGAGCGTGGCTGTGAGTTTGTGTGTGTGTTTGTGAGTTAGTGTTATGTGTGTGTGTGTGTGTGTGTGTGTGTGTGTGTGTGTGTGTGTGTGTGTGTGTGTGTGTGTGTGTGTGTGTGTGTGTGTGTGTGTGTGTGTGTGTGTGTGTGCGTGCGTGTGATGGGAGCTTTGAGGGACACACAATAGGACCGTCTGAGAAAAGAGAGAGAGAACTGAGCACTATGGAGTGTACGAGGGGCGAGTGGGGATCAAACGGACTCGATCTGCATATGAACACACATGTAGCCGCTGGTCGGCGTGGAGACCACCGCAGCTACCAAACATCTAGACGTCTGGATCCCAAACCCCCCCACCCCCACCCCCACCCTCACACCCACCCCCAGCTCTACCTCCACTCCCCTCCCGTCGTAATGCTGAACCGCCCAATCACGCTACAAGTGCAGCTTTCATCACCGACGCAAACACACCCACAGACAAAGACACACACTCTGGTGTTGCTCCGTCTCATCTCTCATTTGTTACTTGGTGGAAGCATTTCCCTTTATCCCTCTTCCTCCCCTCTCTGTTCCCCCTCTCCATCTCTCCTCTTCCTCTCTCTCTGTCTTTTCTCTCAGGCTTGGGTCATGAAGTCCTTTGTCTTCACCCTTTCTATCTGCTCATTTGTTTTTTTCTAATGTGCTTTCCCATAGCTTGACTGTCTCGCCTCCTGTCTCCCCCTCCCTCCCCATCTCCTACCTCTCCCCCTCCTCACCCCATCGTCTCATTCTCTTTCTGATGCCCGCTTGCTCTTCCTGACCCCCCTCCCCTTTTGATATTTTCTCCCATCTCCAACTCTATCTTTCCTCTTTTCCCTTCCTATCCTCTCCTCTTTCCCCTCTCCTCTCTCACCTCTCCACTCTCCCATATTCTCTCTACCATCTCCTCATCACAATTTCTGCTCCTACTTTCCCACTTCCCACTTCTCCTTTCCTCTCCTCTCTTCCTCTCTCCTCTCTCCCATGCCCTATTCTACCTTTTAACTTCTCTCTTTCCTCTTGCATTCCTCCATAACTCTTGTGTAGTTGTGCACTTAGAGTAAATCAGGGGCTTAACGGCGCTAGGAAGCAATTTATCAAAGGAGCCAGCGACTTTCGCTGGCCGTAATATATTACTCGAAATTCTCTGCCTTGACTTTCAAATTATGAGATGATGACAACAGAACGAACCTACTCTCCGCTCAGATATTGCCAGCGTCTGTGAAAAGACAGATATATTGGTTCACTTAAAAGGAGTGCATCTATACAGTGCTTTCTAACCACTAGCCAAACAATGTGCCACACATTCAGGCAAATTGAATGTGAGGTACACACATTTCATGCACCCGTTCATCCACCCGTTCATACAAACATTCATACACACATTCATACACACAGTCAGAGGGCTGTTCTTAATGGAGGGCTGTTCTTAATGTAGGGCTGTTCTTAACGGAGGGCTGTTCTTAACGGAGGGCTGTTCTTAATGGAGGACTGTTCTTAATGGAGGACTGTTCTTAATGGAGGGCAGTTCTTTATGTAGGGCTGTTCTTAATGTAGGGCTGTTCTTAATGGAGGACTGTTCTTTATGTAGGGGTGTTCTTGGTGGAGGGTTGTCCACAATGGAGGACTGTTAAAAGGAGGGCTGTTCTTTATGTAGGGCTGTTCTAAATGTAGGGCCGTTCTTAATGGAGGGGAGTTCTTAATGGAGGACTGTTCTTAATGGAGGGCTGTTCTTTGTGTAGGGCTGTTCTTGGTGGAGGACTGTTGTTTATCTAGAGCTGTTCTTGGGTGGAGGGCTGTTCTTTGTGTAGGGCTGTTCTTGGTGGAGGACTGTTGTTTATCTAGAGCTGTTCTTGGGTGGAGGGCTGTTCTTAATGGAGGGATGTTCTGTATCAAGGCCTGTTTTTCAATGGAGGACTTTTTGTAGGGCTGTTCTTCATGGAGGGCTCTGCTAACCCCCTTGCCCTACAGCAACCGAGTCAGACCAAGAGAGGATCCCAAGGAGACATCATTCTGAGGTTCCTCATAGGTTTTAACCAATTTACCCGTTTCAGAAATTAAACGGAAACAAACAACAGCGTCAACTATCAATACTAAGTTGTGTAATAATTCTGTTTAAAACCGGGTTTCAGTACCCAACTCTAGCAGAGAGTCAGGAACAAAACAAAGGCGTACGTCCGTACCTTGTGGTCCTCACAGCAAACAGAGGAGGGTCTGGAGGAGCTGCAGTACCTGGTGGTCCTCACGGGGTCTGGATGAGGAAGAGGATCCTACTTGGTCGTCATGGCCGTCAAGCGAGACCTCGGCGTCCTCCCACCCCCACCTCTTGTAAAGAGATACTCTCTACTTTCCTGCTCCGCTGGGAACCATGATTGACCGCAATTAAACCAATTACAGCCGGGGGCTTTAACGAGGGGACAAATTGAATACAGGGCCCAGGGGAGTCGTGATGATCAGTTTCTGTCTGGGCATCCCTAAACTAAGTCTGTGTCTCTCACTGTGTGTGTGTAGGAGTATCTGTCTGTGTCTATGAGTCTGTGAGTGCCTGCGTGTCCACATGTGTGCGTTGCAGCATGTTTGGCAAAGAATGTGTGTGTCTAGTGTGTATATTAACATGTTAGGATGTGCGTTAATGTGTGTGTAATTGTGTTTGTGTGACTGTGTGTGTTGAGTCTAATCCAACAGCCGTCTGTAGTCACGGTTAACACCACGCTGCAGGTGTTCTCGAGGGGCCGCTGATGGCTCTTGCTCTCTCTCTATCCTTATCTCCTCTGACTCTCTCTTTCCCTGTCCCTATCCTTCCACTCTCTTAACCTCTCTCTCTCTCTTTACCTCTCTCTCGTTCTCTCTTTTTACCTCCCTCTCTCTCTTTACCTCCCTCTCTCTATTTACCTCCCTCTCTCTCTACCTCTCTCTCTCTCTCTCTCTTTACCTCTCTCTCTTTTTAAGAAAATGCTTTCAAGCAGCGTCAGGTTTCGGTCGAGCGACGCCAGGAATTCCCCCGGCCATCAAAGGGCACCAAGCGGCCATTTTTATATCTGCAATTAACAGAGAGAGAGAGAGAAAGAGAGAGAGAGAGAGAGAGAGAGAGAGAGAGAGAGAGAGAGAGAGAGAGAGAGAGAGAGAGAGAGAGAGAGAGAGAGAGAGAGAGAGAGAGAGAGAGAGAGAGAGAGAGAGAGACCATTACCAGAGCTGGTCGGGACCAGGTGTGAAGAAGGGATGGAGAAAAGAAGGACAAGAGAGTGAAAGGTAGGAATGTGAGTGAAGAAGAGAGAGAGGGCACAGAGAGAGAACAAGAAGGAGATGGAGAGAAACGGAGAGAAGGACTGTAGAGAAAGAAAGATGAGTAGGGAAAGACAGAGGGAGCAAGAGATAAAAGATATGGAATAAAGTAAGGAAACCAGAGAGCAGGGGTGAGATGAAGAGAGGACAGTGTGTGTGAGAGAGAGAGAGAGAGAGAGAGAGAGAGAGAGAGAGAGAGAGAGAGAGAGAGAGAGAGAGAGAGAGAGAGAGAGAGAGAGAGAGAGAGAGAGAGACGGAGGAGACAGAATGATGGAGTACCTGCCTGACCAGCTCCATTATGTTTTAATACAACTTTCCAATCATCTGGCCGCTCCCTCCACATCTGGCCGAGGTGGTTTTAGAGGGCTTTGGCATGCCTGGAGACAGCTGTGGAAATGTTCTGTTCTTCACACTACATGTCCATGTTCTCTCCATCCAGAACAGCTTTGTGGTTCACTGGGTGTGAATTCAACAGGAATTGATTTATTGTGATGCATATTTATATGGTTACAACTGCAAACTTAACACTGCAGCTGATAATAATAATTCAACTAATCATGATGATATCATTGCCTATGATTTTGGATTCCTTATCTCCCAGTCAATGGAAACCAATTCGGTTCACATTGCTTCAACATTTTCCTTATGTCAGAAAATGGCATGGCATGGCAGAGTAGACCTTTCAGCTCTCCATGCTCGATTCATCTTTAGAGTTTGAGCTCTGTTTCTTCTTTTTATCTGTCACAAGCCTGTCGTATATCTTTTCAGAGTCATCTTAACCCTCACAAACCAAACTGTGGAACAAGCTCTTTCATGTTCAGAACCCAATTGTTTGGTTATTCCTATTTCCCTCCCAAAGCAAGCTGCCCAGCTATTCAGATAATTAAAGGAACACAAAGGTCCAAACAGTCTAAAGACAATGCACAACAGAGGATATTTCCGCAACAGATGTACAACAAACAACAGTGTTCAGGTCGGCCTTCGAGCAAGAAGAAGAAGACTCTTTAAACTCAAACGGAGGATCCTCAAGTAGGAGCTGGCGCTTTTCCAGTCCAAGATGGAGATTCAAGGCCTTGGAGTTATAACCCCCCCCCTCCCCGGGCGCCCCCCTCCTCAGGAGGGCAGACCATAGCACACCGTAGCAAAACCAGATGGACCAAATCAGTTGGATTTTACAGCTCTGTGGATCCACACGGCCATAGCCGCACTTTCCCCAGCACAGAGCTTTAGCAGAACAACGGCATCATCTGAACCTGTCCTCTGGATTGACCGTCTAATCTGAACCTGTCCTCTGGATTGACCGTCTAACCTGGAGCCCCGGAGTCTCGTTGCACACCCCCGTAGGGATCCTAATTATTACATCTGAGTGTTTAGTAGTAAGTCATTTAGCAAGCAACTAAGACCTTGTCCACATGGATGTGTAAACCTATATTATCCTCTGTTGAAAAAACAAATCCTGTCCACACCAACATCGGTATCAAACTTATATTGGTCAACAAGAGAACGCAAAAACGATTGAAAACGCTCAGATGAACCGGACAAAGTTGATGAGAAAACATTGTGTCAGAAGTGGCAGAAAAACATTAGGACAGGCACGCATCTAGCTGAATCCACGTGAAGCTAACACTCATACAAACCCCACACACGCTCTGAAAGGAGTTTCTTCAAAAGCCTTTTTGTAGAAAGAAGGGGCAAAACGCAGAGTATATGCAATCTTTTCTAGAAGTACCCATAAACGTATGGATAAGGCATTACACTGAGTTCAGGTACTTGCCATGAAGCTGCTGGTAGTAGGAATAGTGAATCTTGCTACAGGTTAGGCTGGGACATCCGATTCCCGGTTTAATCATTCAGATATCCTCTGATCCCCAGTTGAAGACATCTTCGTGTACATTGGAGGCGTTAGAGATATAATGTGCTGGACAAATGTTTTAATATAAAGTTAATAAGCTTGTGCCCGTATAATTCCCAGTAAATGATTCCTCTGCTCTTTCTCCTCCAGGAGAAGGTCAGGAACATGGAGAAGGTCAGGGGCCTGTAGTGGTTTGCTGTTGTTGGCTTCTTTCATCTCAAAAGGTCTGCCATTATTCCCGGAAGGAGGGACCTTCTAAATCGTTGTCATATGGCGAGGAGAAGACCACCCGACCGCCGCAGCCTTTGAGAACCTCTGCCGCGGTTCGTCATACCTTCTCTGATCTAAAGCTGTTTTATGGGACCAGCAAACCATCTCACCCCTGGAAAGGTGTTTGGCTTTAAAAGCTGCTGCATGGCTGTAAATCTCCAAGCAGGCGTTTACTACCTGTGGTTGCGAGGAGCACCTGTAGGCCCATTGTTGTGACCGTTACTCAGACCCATTCAATAGTATCAGTGGAGATTTCTTTGACAAATGGTCAAATCCAAATCATTTCATTATGTTGATCATAACAACATCATTTCATTATCTTGATGCATCCGAACCAGGCTGAGGGGTTTTAGTGTATCTAATTGGGTTGGTTCGTTTGCAGTGTCTTTCTCCCGCCACTCTTCCGTCTTTCAGCCTACTTCTAAAACGTCCTTCTCTTTGTCTTTCTCCCTCTCCATAAAGCCACTCATCTGGAGCACTCTAAAGGCCTCTCTTTTTCTTTCCCTCAATCTTTCTTCCCTAAAGCCCTCTTTCTTTCTCTCTTTACATGGACACCTTGGCAATCTGTATTTATAGCAGCATATCGATCAATTCAGGGTTTATTGAGCCTCTTCCGTCATGACACTAACCAGATTTGGCTCCATAATACCGGAAAGGAGGAAAATAAGTATTAAGTGGATTAGGCTCTTAAGAGTGAGGCCATTGCTTTGATAATTTAATGAGAGCCATGCTTCAGTGTAATGCGCAGCAACCCAAGTCATTCTGCAGGTGTCAATGTTATCCCCCTGGAGAATATCTTAACGCGTTCAAAATGTCTGCTGAGCGTGTGCTGGACAAACAATTAACCTTGTGGAGCAGAACTTGAGGCTCAAGCTCCTCTGAACCTCGCCGATGCCCATACCTTCCTCCACCTTTCTCCACCTCTGGCCGAGCCGCCACATGAAGAGAGTTGTTTTTATGGGGGTTTTACAGCATCTAATTCCTTCCTACGCTCAGTAACATGTGAAGCAAAAAGCCGCAGTTGGCATCTGCAGGTACAGGCCTTCTGTCTGAACATCCCAGACGGATGTCACCTGCTTTATTCCTCCAGCTGAAGCCACCGGAAGCTAACGCTCGCACAAACCCCATGTGGTCCAGATCGGTAACAACTGCATAAAAAAGGAAAGGTTTCATTGGCTGGTTCCCTGCTGTGATGTGAAGAGGTGGAATTTTATTGGAGGGCAAATTTTGGTTGAGATACAGGAAGTATTTTTGGACACTTATAGTGTGCAGTTATAAGGGAAAATCCCAAATATTACAGGTGGGCTACCAAAAGGAAAGGAAAACATGATATTTTATGCGTGTAAGGCAATAGTTCCTCTCATTTTCATTTCAATAATTTCTTTACAAACTATGCAGATATTTCCACCCTCTGATCGAAGTATTTGTCTGGGGACTACTCACGTAGCCGTCTCATGAAAAACATTGACCGAAGCGAAACTTCAGATGGTGGTCTGAAGAAGGGGGCTGGAGAGGCTGGATAGTGCCAGTGCCTGTACCCAAAGCCTGCTCTGTTCTGGTTCTGATTAAAGATTGAACCTTCATTCCACATTGTATAGCAATCACTCAGAATACGTGAATACAATGTTAAACTGACAGCAGTTGTGTACATTGTTATCAAATCAAAACAGAGATTTTGAACACTGCACTCACACAACAACACGGTTACACATAAAAAAAACGTGTACGCAATGTCTCGATTCAAAGTGTAGCCAGGTTAAACGCATGAAAACAGAGGGCTTCAAAAGGCTGACAAAGGATTGTGATACCGATGGGCGTCTGGCAGAAGTCTGTCTGAACATGTGTACAAGGGAAGGAGGGAAGCCAGAAGGAAAATATTGTTTTAGTGTGGATGGACAGCTCTTCTGTATTCTGGACATGGGTCTTAGCCTCGTTAGACCATCCTGATGGCTCAAGTTTTGTTTCTCTCTGCAGAGCGGACTGCAGATCATTCTGTAGCGCTAGCGGGAGGGAGTTTAGTAGATAGCCAAACAAGAAGCAGTGAAGTCGGCTGGATTCATATTGAACAATGGTAACATCTGAGATCAAGTTTGATCCGAAATGAACTGAATGGATGAGTGATCAATGATAAAGATTAACAGACTTTTGCAAGGAAGGCGTTTCTCAGAGGAGAATATGTTTTTACCTCCAAATGGATTCGACCAGAGAGAAGAGAGCAAGAGCATCACAACAATGGCTTCCCTGCCAAGTCCAGACTGTTATTCATTTGGAAACGCAGACTTGTGTATCTGGTTGATCTCACGAGGATACCTGGCCTTAACTAGTACAAACACAAACTGCAGGGTCTTACAACCCTCCTCCAGCCCCACGGCCCAACGGCCCCCAATCTCCATGTCCCACCCATGTTACCAACATGTCATCTGAAACACTCACGCTACGCTCCTTACCTCCAGGGCCTCCTGCGGTCAGGGCGCTCGCTCCTAATCTGACAAGGTTTGTGTTCTTTGGCACGTGGCGACGGAGTTCCAGAGCGCGATGACAGGAAACACAGTGATGGAGAAAGGATAACGTCTGGTGCAGCCCTCCAACCATCCAGACACCGGGGGGGAAGGGGGAGCAGTGAAATTAAATTAGCAATGAAACAATGCAGTTTGAACACTACACCACTCTTGCAACAACCACCAGCAACAAGTTAGTAGGCCGAGTCTAGCTAAACTGGTAGAGCACGGCATTAACTCTGCCGGGGAAGGAGATTAAATTCCCCGTCTGGCTTAACTGGTAGATACCCCCATGCTGATAGGGTCAGCAATCCGGGTGCTGTATGACATTTTGAAAAAGCACATCCACCAAATTGCCTTAGCTATATTAGCAGGACATAGAAGGGACGTTGGTTGACTGATCAAGACAAATAAAGGTTTGAGAAGCTTGTTCTATATGCTGGTTGAGACACAGGTAATGGACCGTGGAACCAAAGGAGCTGGGGGAGATGTGGTAGATCACTGCCAGGGACACAATGTTCTATCTGGAAGCGTTGGGGTCAGGGTGAGGAGGGGAGGGGAATGAGGGTATGAGGATGGGAGTCGATGGGGGTGAGGGTGGAGGGGATAGGGGGTATTATAGTGGATGCTGGAGGCCAGGTGAAACTGAGCCTAATTCTGTGGAATCCGTCTAGAGGTATGCACGTCCAGAGGAAGCTGGTTGGGAGGGCGGGTCTGGCGCCCCAGGTAGGGGAGTGAGACTGAATCAACGACCACACAACTAGTAAGAGGCATTAGAACAGTTAGCTTATGCAATCACATAGCTGGCCTGTAGCATTAACACAACTAGCATTTAAGCATCACACAGCTGGCCTTTAGCAGTAACCCAAAAAGCATGTAGCATGCACGCAGCTGGCCTGTAGCAGTAGCACAACTAGCATGTAGCATGAACACAGCTGGCCTGTAGCAGTAACCCAAATAGCATGTAGCATGCACGCAGCTGGCCTGTAGCAGTAGCACAACTAGCATGTAGCATGAACACAGCTGGCCTGTAGCAGTAACACAGCTAGCTGACCGGTCTGATATGGGACCAAGTACTGTGTATGTGTGTGTGTGTGTGTGTGTGTGTGTGTGTGTGTGTGTGTGTGTGTGTGTGTGTGTGTGTGTGTGTGTGTGTGTGTGTGTGTGTGTGTGTGTGTGTGTGTGTGTGTGTGTGTGTGTGTGTGTATGGGTGTGTAAGCAATACAAATCTCTCTCTTTGTTTGAGTGAACATGAAGAACGAGCAATTCTGAGGTGGGTTGTCTAAAACGTGCATGTGCCCAGGTGCGTGCACGTGGCTCTGGGTGTGGGCCACATGGTGGGGTACGGCTGGCTCCGTGCATCAGGGGAGTCCCTCGCTCATCTCCCCGTCTGGGGGCTCCCACCTGGGCGGCAGCTGTGCGCCTCCCTGACCTGGCCGCCGCAACGCCGCGCTGGAGGCGCTGCGCAAAAACAACAGGCTCCTGCAGGATAAACACCCAGATCTCTGTGGAGCTACGCGGGGCACGGCGTGGTATGTAGGCTGCTCACCACATATCTGTGGTGCGCTAAGATGTATCCTAGCAGCATGGGACTTAGAGAAAACGGATCCCAAACGGCAGAAGGAAAAGCAGCGGTTCTGATTGTGCAGCTGGGAGACAGGAGGGCAGAGGAGGCTGGTGCTGCAAACGTTGACACTGAAAACAGCACAAGGATGACATGCTTTGGGTCGGTATGGTTGCTCGATCGTGGGTCTGGAGGTCAGGGGGCACAGAGCTCTCTCTCTCTCATCTGTATGCTCCTGATGGAGGCCACACCCCTGTCAGTGACCCATGTTCGGTTCAGACCTGCAGTGCCACGCCCTCGGTGGGCCTTTGTCCCTCTCTTTCAACCCCCACCTTCCTGCCCATTATACTGCTGTCCAAACTCCCATATAATTATCTCCCCCAACTCAATGATCTAATACTGACTGATGGACACGTATCACATCTGGCCCTGGTAATCCTGCACAGCAGAGTGTCAGCCGTGCACCGAGTGTTTAAAGAGCTTGTGTGTATGCAGCCTCACGCCCGGGCTAGCGGGTAGCTCCCGGCTAGCCCCCGGCTGATGCTGAGCAGACGCCCGGCAGCCCCGGAGCGTGCAGGAATGCGGGTCCTTCTGTATGTTTGTAGCTCTGGAGCAGGGCCCCGGTGCAAGTATGGGGGGGGGGGGGATCGATGCAATGTTCTGCCTGGAGTTCTGGAGAAGGGAGAGCAGGAGAGAGGGAGAGAGAGAGGGAGGGAGAGAGAGAGCAGGAGAGAGGGAGAGAGAGGGAGGGAGAGAGAGAGAGAGAGAGAGAGAGAGAGAGAGAGAGAGAGAGAGAGAGGGAGGGAGAGAGAGAGAGAGAGAGAGAGCAGGAGAGAGCAGGAGAGAGAGGGAGGGAGAGAGAGAGAGCAGGAGAGAGAGGGAGAGAGAGAGAGAGAGAGAAAGAGAGAGAAGAGAGAGCAGGAGAGAGAGGGAGAGAGAGGGAGGGAGAGGGAGGGAGAGAGAGAGAGCAGGAGAGAGAGGGAGAGAGGGAGGGAGAGAGAGAGAGCAGGAGAGAGAGGGAGAGAGAGAGAGAGAGAGAGAGAGAGAGAGAGAGAGAGAGAGAGAGAGAGAGAGAGAGAGAGCAGGAGAGAGAGGGAGAGAGAGGGAGAGAGAGGGAGGGAGAGAGAGAGAGCAGGAGAGAGAGGGAGAGAGAGAGAGAGCAGGAGAGAGAGGGAGAGAGAGGGAGGGAGCAGGAGAGAGCAGGAGAGAGAGGGAGGGAGAGAGAGAGAGAGAGAGCAGGAGAGAGAGGGAGGGAGAGAGAGAGAGAGCAGGAGAGGAGGAGAGAGAGAGAGAGAGAGAGAGAGAGAGAGAGAGAAGAGAGAGCAGGAGAGAGAGGGGAGAGAGAGGGAGGGAGAGAGAGAGAGCAGGAGAGAGAGAGAGAGAGAGAGAGAGAGAGAGAGAGAGAGAGAGAGAGAGAGAGAGAGAGAGAGAGAGAGAGAGCAGGAGAGAGAGGGAGAGAGAGAGAGAGAGAGGGAGGGAGAGAGAGAGCAGGAGAGAGGGAGAGAGAGAGGGAGAGAGAGAGAGAGAGAGAGAGAGAGAGAGAGAGAGAGAGAGAGAGAGAGAGAGAGAGAGAGAGAGAGAGAGAGAGAGAGAGATAGTAAACAGTCAGGATAGTAAACCTAGGGGCTAGTCGCTATGTGGCATTGTGGAAGACTCCGGGTAATGGCTGTGTGGGCAGGGCTGGGAAGGATGGAGACATGGAGGCCTTTGTAAAAACATATCTAGGGTGGAATGTATAGACAAGATATCCGACATGAACCGAACCAGGCTGATGAGTTGGATGAGCTTTATTAGACCAAAGGTGGAGGCGTGTACTGATGGAATGGAGGTTCTGAAAACACAGACAGAAATACCACAGGAAAAGACCATAGAACAGCCTTCTAAATGAAGGCATTTAGAAGGGTTCTCTTGCAATGACATGGTTCTTGTTACGCATCTTTTTTTAGCATCAGCTTATATGTAATACATATCTGTTACTGCAACCAATGGGAGGAGATCAAGGCAAAGCCCTCTGGGTGTTTCAGTATAATAGCATCTTCCCAGGACAGGCCAAGTTCACCAGTTTGTTAAGTGGATGCATGCACACTCCCACAAACACACATAGTATACGTGGAGACTGGAAGAACTTTGTCTGGCTATACAGTTGGTTTATTCATGAGGAACAAGCTACTACACTAGAACAATGAAACAACTCGTAGTGGTCCTGTCAATCAGATTAGCGAACACTCTCACCAGGGGGTGGAGGTTCTGCTTTCAGGTAGAAAGAGGTGCACACTGTTGTACTATTCCATCTCTGTCAGGGGGAGAAGAGCCATCCAGATGGCCCCTAATGAGGACCATGTGTTTGAGGAGGATGAGGGAGAGAGAGAGAGCTGTGCTGAGGAAAGCTGAAACAAGTCGCCCGTACGGCCACTGCGGTCAGATTGGGCGGCTAATCTTTGTAGTTGTTTGCAGGGCTTTTGGAGATGCACATCAAGAACTTCAGCCAGAGGGGGAGGGGACTCAAACGACCTCTCCCGCAGAACACTGTGTTACGGTTCATGTGTGGTTATTTAAACTGGCAGAAGGACAAGGCACAATAAAAGACAGCGGCCATTAAAAGGCAGGAATTTGGATTCCGGAAAATATGTTTTATTTGCGATGTAGAAATGTTCCACACCCAAGGCTATTAATAAATAGGTGCCTGGCTGTTCTGTGGGTTTAGTGAGGGGAGCCATGCCCTGAATGATAAATATTAACATACTACTTTTGGATGGACCTCGGCCCAGACAGCAGACGTCACGCTAACACGGTTCAGTTTTCAGTTCTTAAAGCACTTTAGGTGCAAAAGGCGTGTTGAACCAGTAGAGCAATTAGAGGAAAGAGATAATTAGGAGTTGGCTCCTTGGCCGTAAAGCTGTCAAACGGTGATGAAAAGTTGGGACCACTTTTTTTTGTGGTCGTGTCATGAGCCTAACGCCCCGTGCCCACTACCTCCGTCAGTTGACCGTTGCCCATTGACTTTGAATGGGGACGGACGCGCAATGCATTGTGGATCCGTCCGTTAAGTTGGAGCGTTCGCCACCGTCAGAAAGTTGAAAAATGTTCAACTTTTTCGGCAGCGACGGTTCCGTCATCCAATCAGATCACGTATGCAAATTTAAGCACTGTGACACGACTCGGGCTCTGACGATACTGGAAAGCGGGAAAGCGGGTCATCTTGCCTCGCAACAAGCAGGAAGAAGCGGGAAGAACCTGGCGAAGCGATTTGATTGGCTGACGGATGCCTCTGCAAAGACTACTCCCCCATCCGTCAGCCACGCCTTCCCACGTCCGTTGACTGACGGTGCAGTGGGCACGAGGCGTAACACCTACGGGAACACACCTTCAGAGAAGGTAGAAAGGCCTGGGTTTACTTTTTACCTTCCCTTTGAAAGTCAAAGGTTAACTCGGTGAGTTGCTCCCTCAGTCAATGGATAAACAGTACTTTTCCTAGGCTACTTTTAAACTTAATTTCTGTTTGTAGCAGACGTTTTGGGTCTATAAAAAACAGGCTGGCAGTGCTAAGGGTGCTAAAACGCTAAATAGTCTTCTAAAATCTAGCTTTCGACCTGTCACAACCTGGTGTTGCATGAGATATGCATGTTGGTGTGGCATCTTACACCCGGTGTGTTGAAAACCAGAGCCGACCAGCTGTTTCCCTCTCTCTCTCTCTCTCTCTCTCTCTCTCTCTCTCTCTCTCTCTCTCTCTCTCTCTCTCTCTCTCTCTCTCCCTCTCACTCTCCCCCTCTTGCTCTCTTTCTCTCTCTCTCTTTCTCTCTTGTTCCTTTGCCAAAACCTTGCCAGCCCCCTGGTCACCCCTGGCTTAGAACAACAAACTTGGCATCCTGGCTCCCCAAGCCCAGCCCTCCACCCCCCAGGCCCTGTCCCGGCCTGGCAAGGAGGCCTCGGGACCCCGGGACTTGACCTCCAGAAAGCACCCATGGTTTGCAAGGGTGGAGACTGTGAGGGGGGTGGATAAGAGTTAAAAGTTAAGTGGTTCTTGATGGTCCACTCTGTGTATTTCATTACCTACAAAGCAGGCCTCAATCTCTGTGAGAAGAGGCGCACTTGCTCTGTCAACATCATGGCCTCTCTGCGTCTCTCAGCCCTGTTGTCTTTCTTAAGCTTCTGCCATGAGCAGCAATATTGTAGAGATATGCGGGGGATCAGGGGACCGTGGGCTGGGGCTCGGCCATAAGGTGATCCTCCTATCCAGGAGGTCAGAGTGGGGACGAGGGAATAGACGGGACGACGGAGGTCATCTGAACCTCTCCGAGGCCGACGGAAGGCTTCACGTGGGGGCCTCCAGAGCTTAGATCAGGGAAGTAGGAGGTAGAGGACCTTCTGGACGATTTGTGAGGCAGAGGGCTTTTCTATTCTGTTCCTCAGAACCCCACATAGCACAACAGTGGGCAGGATAATTGTAGGTATGATTTTTGGCTCCCGGACAAAACGGTCAGGGTTCGAAAGCCAAAATCCAAAGCCTAACGTTAGGCATCCTCATGCAAGAAGTGCATGAGGACGCAGGAATTTGGAGCCAGCCTGCTCCTTAATAACATGTATTTGACAAAGATCAATGCAAATCATGACAACCTATTAACCACAAGACAGTGACCAGAATTGAGACTTTTAGAGCGAGTCTCACATTATGTTGTAACATACTCTGATCAAATTTTCTTTTTACACCTACATATAATTAACCACCGTTTTTTTTAAAACACTTATTTAAACAACCTCGGAGATACATTTAATACCACAAATGGTGTCAATCAACCATGGTCACTGAGAAACACCATAAACAGTATGCAAATGACTACAGCCACACTCTACGCTACAAGCTCTGGCTGCTTCGCCTTCAGCCTTCAGGATCTGAGACATCCACCCAAGCCCCTTCATGACCCAGGTCCGAGTGAGTGGAATACCCAGGGCAGGTGCTCCTTCAGGTGGGGCGTCTCTCACAGTAGCCCCCCTTTGTTCCATCTCAGCTGGGAATCTCCTCGCTGTGATGTGGCACGCCACGGCCCGCGCACCTGCACTGGTCCTCTCCCGGGCTGGAGGTGCAGCCCTCATCTGGCCCGCTCACTACAAAGCATTTCCCAAACATTTTTGGCTCAGAAATCTGTCGTTTGGATAAGTGGCTTCCAGAGCTGGGAATCTGGTCAGCCGTGTCCTTGGTAAACTTCAGAGTCGACAACAAAGAAAAAATGAAACATCAAACAAAGATGTCATACATTTCTACAGGTCGCAATCCTTGTCAATTAAAGTGAGATTCCTACAAATGATATAGATAACTAAGTATGGACTATATATTACAGGGGAAACCAAGTGGCAACCGAGCACGCACAGCCTTTAGAGTTTGGTGGACAGAGAAACTGAAAAAAGAGGAAAGACTTTACAACTCTGTTTCACGAGTGTTGGAAAAGTCCCCGTCTGCTGAAGGTTTGACCAACGACAGCCGTCCGCACAATGAACCCGCTGTTCGCTCGACCCTGCAGGCCCACTAGGAGCCCCAGCACATTGCTTTGCCAGCGTCAGGCTGGGCAGCCTCTCTCCCTTTATTTCTCTTGGGAGAGAGGGGGAAACAGTGGCCCTGGCAAGGCCGGTGCCCGTTCTGGTTGTGGTTCATGGTGCAGAGCACTTGGCCGGGCTGGTGACAGCGCCAATGAAAACACCGGGCCTTCCCTTTTCTCTCTGTGGTGTGGTTTGGCTTTTTGACCACCTGCAGATGGTGGTGGTGCTAGTGGTTCTTTGACTCTGGCCATAGTGAAGCGTGACCCCAACAGCCGCACCCTTTCCCCTCAGCGGGACGAGAGGAAGCTGTGTTTCCTCTGGTTGGCCGGTGGCGTGTCAGGGCCCTGGGCGCTCCAAGGCTGGGCTAACGCTATCCGACACACAGCGGGGACAAGTGTTTGCAGGAATTTGGTCTCATTATACATGACGAATGGTAACCCTGGGCGCAGCCATCAGCCATGCTAGCAGCAGATTAGACTGGCTTATGTTCCCTGGAGTCAGGCTTTGGACAGACACTAGTCCCTACCGTCCTGTCGGCCAGAGGCGGAACGAAGTAATGGAGGGTCACAGTTCAATGAGACAAATAGCCAAATTAGTAACTTAATGGCATTATAATTGAATTCCACTACTAAGTAGCTTCAATAAAAATTGGGTACAATTAATAGAATGAATTAGGGAATAAAACAAAATAAAGTATAGAGATAAAAGAAGTGAAGAATTATAAAGGTTCAGCCATTAACCACAAATACAATAAAAGAGAGACACCTTGGAGACGTCCAAGATTACTCCAAGGTCTAATAAACGTTTTTATATCATACTCCTGGCTGATGCCAGGGTTGTTTTGTTCTGAACTGAAGCCCCACACACTGAGGCCCCGGGGTGTGACCGCGGCGGTCAGCATACATCTCCTCCACGGGGCCCCGGGGCTGGGCCACAGAGTGGCATCTGTCATCGGCTCCACGCCGGGCCAGTTTATTTGGTTTGATACACGGTGTGCCGGCCCTATTTTCACAGGTGCCCCTGTTGTTGAAGTTGCGCTCCACTTCTGCCAACGTTGGCCAAGACCCACGAAAGCTATGGTTGTCCAGGACGACCACCGACGCAGAAGGTGGAAGGGGTCCCTCAAGTTGGATCTGAACCAACTCTCCCTATGACCTTAGATCCTCCCTCTCCTTCTTTCACCTTGCATCTACCGTTAGCAAATAGGAAAGACTAAGGTATTGAAGGGAGGCTTAAATTGAAGCTTCACGGATATGTCTTCTCTATCTAGGATACTTTCCACATTGTGGCATGGATTTGTGTTTAACTAACTCTTGGGATTTTGAAAGACAGACCTTGACGTAAGGTCAGTTAACAAAAGAAAAGGTTAGAAATCTGAAGCGTGTCTCCACCAGGCTGATGCACACATGACGATCAACAACATTGTGCAAATATTCAATTTCATGATACAGCTGAGTTTACGAGCTGCTGTCTATGGGCAATAAACTGTATCAGCACCCTGGGGTGTCTGGGCACTCCAGATCCACCTGGCCACCACCACAGAGAACTTGTCCAAAGGGCAAGTTCACCGCAAGTTGTTAGATTAGTTTTTTTTTCCCAAACCTAATCGGTGGTGCGGTTAGGTTTGGAACTGGTTTGAAACCAGCTGAGAAGGTCGCTTGTAGCAATGGGCAACACCACATAAAGATGCCCTCTGTGGAGTGAAGAGGCTTGAGGCCCCTCTGCATTCCAGCACACTCAACCTTGGCGTCATTTCAGATCACACAATGGTTTCTATTAGAGAGGAATCATATGGTCGTTAGAAGCTGACCTGAGATCATTCGTTTTTCCCAGAAATGGTGAAGGAAACAGGGAGGGAAAAATGTTGAGGAGCGGCCTTGATGTCAGACCGACTGAGTAGCAGGCAGCCAGAAGGCCCTCGTCCTTCTAGTCCTGGACCAAGGCACAGTGTCCCCAGGACGAGGAGGAGGGACTTCCATCACAACTAGAATAAGATCCCGGGGGGGTTGGCCCCCCTGTGGGAACCAACATCCGAGCAGCAGTAGCCCTGCTTGTCACAAGGCTGAGAGGACACAGATCTCTCTTGTATGGACTGACATTCTTTTTTTAAGAGAGAGAGAGAGAGAAGGAGAGAGGGAGAGAGAGTGGGGGAGAGAGGTTGGCGACGTAGTAGACAGGGGAATCCTCTTAAGTGTCCAAGGCCAAAGGAAGAGGGGACATTGAGCTTGATTTCTGTCAACTGTCGCCTTCCAACTGCGTGACGGTGCTGTAGATCTCTGGTGCATTATGAGAAGGGAGGATGTGTCACTATGTCAGCCAATCCCAGAGGATGTGGGCTGTCTGTCTTTACACGACCACAGAAACCGCACAACCTTTCAATTGACTTCCCCCTGCACTAGTTCCCCTCGTCTTCTCCCCTCTCGCACCCCCCTTTCCCCATCGACCCTCCCACCCTTCCTCTCTCTCTTTCTAGCCACTTCCTTCCTTCATTTCCTCACTTATTCTCCTCCTCTGTTCTTCTCGTCCACCCCTCCTCCTCCCTCAGCTGAATCTCTCTTTCTCACGTTGATAAGTCGTCATCCCTCACCTTTCACACTGCCTCACATGGCAACAATCACGGCGGCCTTTGGCAGATAAATTAGGCCACTTAATGTGGACCGGAGATGTGAGCTGTGGGAGAAAGGCTGGTGCTAAATGCCAACAGATGGGGTGCTCTCTCTCCTCCAGCCCAGCCCAGAGTGCCTTATCATAGAGTAGCATAGTGTAGCAAACAGCCTTACAGTGATCTATAGCCTTGAGCAGATAGCTATACACCAAAAGGCTTGGGGCCGAAGGAAGGAGAGGAGGTATCGCAACAGGGTTTGGTCTTTTTAGCGTTGGAGTCGGAGCCAGCCGGTAGTGCTGGGTGGTTCATGCTTTCCAAAGAAAAGAGTCTGGCAGAACTTTTGGTAGGTCTACCGGCTGAATGTGTCTGTTTGGCAACTAGGAAGGCCACCAGCTAACTAGCTAACACTCCAGACTCACAATCAAAACCTCATTATTTGGAGGAAAGATCTGTCTGTAACAAGCACATGGAACTTACGCTACGAACACAGACACACACCTAGTGAACAAAGATGACCTAGCTGCCCCAGAAGCAGTCATGGAGCACTCCACCCTGATTGTTCACCAATGAGTTATGAATGCTTGATGAAGCACACTCTTGACCGGGTGCAAAGTGGATCGGCCTTCCAGGGACGAGTGCTCTTTAAATCTATTTTCCATGTTAACAATCCTTTGGTTGTACCTGCTCCGTTTTGAGTAAATAAAACATGGAATGGGTCAGACTAAACGCTCTAAAGTGCTGTCTTTGTGTCCATCGTCCTATGCTGTGTTCTCTGCACACATGTGTAATGCAGCCACTTACTCATTAGGAGCTAAACTCATTTAGAGGGTCTACTTTTATCCTGTTATCACCCTCACTTGAGAGTCTCTGTGGATAAAAGCGTCTGCTAAATGACTACATATCTCTCTGTATGGAACGTGGGCCAAGTTTTTACAAATCTACCATTGTAACAGCTCACATCAGGGAAATATGTTCAGTTGAAGTTAGGATCTACTGTTTAATGTCTATCCCCTTTGACCTCACACAGATAAGCTATAGAAGCTATTTGTTTCCTGTGTTTTTCATCTCAATAACAAGTGAGTAAGAATCGAAGGTGCTCTTTCCCTCAGCCGACACACACACACACACACGCATATAGAGTTACATCCATGGTTCTCATCCCTACTTTCAACAAAACCCAATCAAACCCAGAGCTTAGCTTGCACACAAGATGGGGGGAGAGAGAGAGAGAGAGAGAGAGAGAGAGAGAGAGAGAGAGAGAGAGAGGAGAGAGATGAGCGAGAGAGAGAGAGAGAGAGAGAGAGAGAGAGAGAGAGAGAGAGAGAGAGAGAAAGAGTGGGATAGAGAGGGAGAGAGAGACAGAGAGGGAGAGAGATAGAGGGGTATGTGTGAGAGAGAAAGAGAGGGAGAGAGATAGAGGGAGTGTGTGTGTGAGAGAGAGAAAGAGGAGAGAGAGAGAGAGAGAGAGAGAGAGAGAGAGAGAGAGAGAGAGAGAGAGAGAGACCAAAGCGTGTTAAATAGCCCCCACTCCCTATAGAAGCATTCCTGGTTCAAGTCTCTGGTCTATCACTGGTCCTTTAACCAGATAGGAAGGTGATTTAGACTCTGCTGGGTCTCTGCAGGGGTCCTAAAATAAGAACGTCAAGATCAGGTAAAGTAAAGGTAAAATAAGTAAATTAAAGTATGATAGGATAAAGTAGGCTAAAGTTAGGTGAGATTAGGTAATTTAAGGTTAAATAAGATGAGTCACGGTAATGTAAAGTATGGTAAGGTCAGCTTAATTAAGATAAACAAATAAGCATAATAATAATCTGCTAAATTGAGATTAGTATAAGAACAATAAGGTTTGGTAAAATAATACCAGGTAGGATATGTTAAAGGTAAACTAAGATAAGGTAATGTAACACAAAATCAGATAAGGTAGGGGAAGTAAAAAAGGGTAAGAAAAGGCAATGCAAAATAAGGAACAGTAAGGTAACGCAAGGCGTGATAAAATAAGCATGCAAATGTCAAGGCAAGGTCAAATAAGATAAGATGGTGGATTTATCCCAGAGGTGAGGTGACATGAATGTGTCACAAAGATAGGACTACAGGCAGAGAAAAGTAGGGAACAAATCTACATAATTTGTCGTAAACAATATAGAAAAATAGAAAAAATGAAATGTAGGTAACAAGAATAAGAGGAGAAACACATGTCACGTCTCTCTGCTCCTGAAGTTATGCGTTAGTTGTAATTAATTTATACTGTCATTGTGTTGTGTTGCGTCATCTTCCTCTCCTCTCCTCTGGTTCCAGATGCTTCTCCCTGCCCCCGTGTTTCCCGCCTGTGAACATCCTCCCTCACCTTGATTGTCTTCACCTGTCCCTCGTTACTGCTCCCTCCTAGTGGATTGAGTCAGTGTGTTTCCCTCCCTCTGTGCCAGTTCTGTGTCTTGCATGCTAGTGTAAACTTCTTCCTCTCTAACGTTTGAATGCCTTTGCCTGATTGGCTGCTGCCCCCCCGAGTACCGAGCCACTGCTCCCAGTAAAGACTACTCGTATGATTCTACCTGCCCGGTGTGTTGAATGTGAATTTGAGTACAACGTTTGTTGGTTGGTACCAGCGTTGCAACACACACACATAATATCTACACATACACACACTCTTGGACCGCACACACACACACACACACACACACACACACACACACACACACACACACACACACACACACACACACACACACACACACACACACACACATGCAAACACACACATAGGTTCCACACCATTCGTGGTGAAAACATCTGCTTTTACTCAGAGAAAAAAACACATGGTAGAAAGGGGGGGGGGGGGGGGGTTAAGGGAAAAAGTTAGAAGGAAGAAAGGGTGGAGGAGGGGTGCAGAGAAGGTGCAGGAGAGAGAGAGTGCGGGAGAGAGGGGTGCAGACGTCCAGAGAGAAGGGAGAAAGACTGCACATTTACAACCATTCTTTTAGGATCTTTATCCACATGTCTGGTGGGGATAAAGACAGAGGGAAATAGATTAAGGTTGAAGAGTGAGACATAAAAACATACATCGAGCGAGAGAGAGAGAAAGTCAAACAATAGACTGAGATATATTGACCTGGCATCCCTGACGTCCCCATTTGGTTTTCACACCACTGTTCTGATATCAAGCTCCATCTGGTTTACACACCACTGTTCTGATATCAAGCTCCAATCGGTTTACCCATCCATGTTCTGGTATCAAGCCCCATTTGGTTTACACACCACTGTTCTGGTATCAAGCTCCATTCGGTTTACACACCACTGTTCTGGTATCAAGCCCCATTTGGTTTACACACCACTGTTCTAGTATCCAGCTCCATTCGGTTTACACACCTCTGTTCTGGTATCAGGCTCCATTCGGTTTACACACCTCTGTTCTGGTATCAGGCTCCATTCGGTTTACACACCTCTGTTCTGGTATCAGGCTCCATTCGGTTTACACACCTCTGTTCTGGTATCAGGCTCCATTCGGTTTACACCTCACTGTTCTGGTATCAGGCTCCATTTGGCGTTACAGGGGGTGCCGTGCTTGAGATGCATATGTGGTGCTCTGGCGGCAGACATCGAATGTCTGCCTTGTGATTAGTCTATGGCCAAAACTGTTCTAGTATCCAGCTCCATTCGGTTTACACACCTCTGTTCTGGTATCAGGCTCCATTCGGTTTACACACCTCTGTTCTGGTATCAGGCTCCATTCGGTTTACACACCTCTGTTCTGGTATCAGGCTCCATTCGGTTTACACACCTCTGTTCTGGTATCAGGCTCCATTCGGTTTACACCTCACTGTTCTGGTATCAGGCTCCATTTGGCGTTACAGGGGGTGCCGTGCTTGAGATGCATATGTGGTGCTCTGGCGGCAGACATCGAATGTCTGCCTTGTGATTAGTCTATGGCCAAAACTCATATTCAAGCCTTAATTTATTTCCAATTAAATACAATTGTCAAACGGGCCCACTCAAAATGTATCACATGGAGATGAAGTAGCCCATGAGCCAAGAGAAAAAAGTATCAATGAAATGTTTCTCATTGACTCAGGATGGTGGTGGCTATTTCTGCATCCAACCAGTGTGAGCCCCCTATAGACCGTTGGAGGAACTACACATTAGCTTCCCTCATGGCTTCACAGACGATCCTTGCTGCCACTTGAATCCCACTCCATCTGTCACATACCTGTGATTGATCTGCTGGGGCTCAGGCTGAGAGGTGACCTCATGAAAGAGCAAGATTCATACGCTCTCCGTGTCCGGTAAGGGTCTGTTTCCCTCATTCAGATCATTTGTCAATCAAAGAATATAAAGATAGCCTAATGGCGTAGATGCTTATTTTACATGATTTATATGCTGATTGTAAAACATATGGTGAATTAGGGAATTGATGTGGATCACGTGTGGAAGGCAAGCCTCAGGTATAGATTGAATGAAACCTCGCCACTGAATGACGTCCGAGCCTTTAAATGTGCTCTCACTATGGTCACTACTCTCATTCAGCCTCCATTTTGTGACCTCCACTATGTGATTATATAGAGATTATCGCACCATCATATTTAACCCATCAGGGTAAATATACTATGTTTTGGTTTTCTGTATGATCCGACTTTTGTTTTGATTAAATGCAGATCTCAACAAACATCGGGAAATTCTGAGGTTCCTGGCACCATTATCCTCTTGTCTTGGAGTAAATGCTTTTGAAAAATGGGTTATGGTATCGCTTAAAATAGTCCCAACTCTTCGCCGAGTGCCTGTCCTACAAGGAAAAGGCTAAATACATTTTCGTCATCGATCTTTTCCCGAAATATAGAAGGGTTAAAACGAGAGAGGCCACCGAGCAAAAACCAAGTCCAGAACGCATAATTTATCAAACTTAATTTTAGGCACTTGTCGCACCTCCAACATTATGTCACTTGCTGAAATTCCTTCCGATGATTCTAATGCAAACATTATGTGAGAAATTCAATGTGTGCGTGATTTATTTAGTTTCATTTTCCGCATTTCGAGTTCTGATTTACCGTCTCCATGGAGATCCCATTGGTCTGAAATGGAACGCTAAGTGATCAAATCGAAACCGCATGAGTATAAAACAAGTTTGTCCGCAAATAAGTTATTTATGCAACACATATTTTGATGCATGCTGCCAGATTGATGGACTGTTTTGACACTGCGGATTGGCCAGTGTTCTCTGACTCATGTGCAAACCCACATGAGGAGACATAACCTCATATACTCAGTTCTGTAAAGACTTGGTTGTTAGGAGCAAGACTGGGATGATTTTTCCTAATAATAAGCCATGGTTTTCCAGAGGCCTAGTGTCTTAATGAAAGGAAGGCTGCATTCACTAAGGGAGATACGGACGTTTTTAAGGATAAGGCTGAATGAGTTAAAGGCAGGATGCAGAGAGCCAAGCTTGATGTTTACAATACGGTGGAGGGCAGGTTGACGTCAGGCTGGGAGGGGCTCAACGTTGTGATGGACAGCACAACCAGGATAAAAGTAGTCACGTGGCTTTCTTTTAAAAAGGATTGTGAAGTTCATTTCACCCCACCGGTTTGAGCAGAGATAGGGAGGCTGTATCACTGTGTCCAGGTTGCAGTGCATTCTATCTGCCTCTCACACATCAGCAAATCAGGGCTCTGGGCTCCCGGTACTGACAGCACCACAGGCTTTGAACACAACTTTTCCGGTCTTGCTCAACAACTGTACTTCACCAGATTCGTGGAAAAGCCCTCCACAACAACAATGGTGCCAAACATGAAGGGATCCAAGTCCCTGAATGACTTCCAACCTGTTGCAACATACATAATGTGCAAAACCATGGAGAGAGTTGTATGTAACAACCAGGGCCGTTGCACCAAATCCTTGGCCCCTATACAAGAGGTACTGATTCCCCCTACCAGCCCCCTGCGCTGAATTGTTGAGGGGGGGGGGGGGTAGAGAACAATTGTTGACGGGGGGGGGGGGGGGGGGGGGGGGGAGACGTGGCCGTGTGCGACTCCTAACACTATGGGCTGGTGGATAATTCAATTTCTTTTTTTTTTTTGTTATTTTTTATTGCCATGGGCCCCCCCTCTGCCTTGGCCGCCCCCACGACTGCCTCACTTTCCCCCGCAGTCCGTCGGCCCTGGTAACAACCACCGGTAGACCACCTGTTGTTGGTACCTTACAAACAACAATCTCCAAAGTTCTTGGGTTTTCGGTCCATACAATGCAAATACCAAGAGGCCAACTCTTTAAGTGCTTGCTATAAGTAGGTGTAGAGGAAAGCCTGGTCCCTTGGTTCAGGGACTTTTGGAACAGGCCCTCAGACGGTTCGCCATAACAAGAAGTACTCTGACGACATCACTATATGAGCAGGGGCTCCACGAGGCTGTGTCTCCTCCCTACGCCCCTGAGAGGAGAAGGACCATGACCATGGCAGGATTATGTTCCCTCGGAAGGGCCTCCAGTGAACAGAAACCTTTGAGCAGGGGTCCAGACTCACTTTAGGAGTGGTGCAAAGGCGGTTGAATGCAGGATGAGAAGAACACCGCGCAGCATCACATATAACATAGGACATGGCGCATGACCTGTCGCACACTGAAGGCTTCCAAAAATTCTCAACGGCTATCAATAAAATAGGGAAGTTAAGTTACATCTGAGAAGATGTAAACAAGATGGAACAGTAACGCTTTATTTACCAGTAAAAAATGGGTTACACTCAAAAGCGTTACACACAAACAAGACAATGACTCTGAAGGAAAAATTCACTCCATTTAAATGTTATTGTTTCAACTGTCAAGGTGCAAAAAAAAGGAACCCTAGCATAATGGTAATAAACAAGGCCTCAAACAAAACCTCTCTTTAATATAATGCTCATTAATATAATGGGAATAGCAGAAGAAAAAGAAAGAAAAAAAAGAAAAAAAGAAACAGAATTATCCAGACAAAGTTGATAGCTGCAAAATGATGACTTGGAAGGAAAGGTGCTGACAAAAACCATCAGTGTTCCACACTTTTCCTTCTCGCCCTCTCACTTGCGCAACATCTATCAATACTTCTAGGTTAACATTGGGAGGAATTTCAATGTTTTTATTTAAAACCAACAATTTGCAGTGTTACACTATTGTGTGGACTCTCTTTGGAAAGCAAGGGTTTGAATCCTTTGGATGCGGATTGGTGGTAGACAGTGCGTCCATCCGGGCCCCACTTTACTCCATCCTGATTCTACATGTGGAGGAGTTCAAAGAACTGATCCCTCACAACATGGCCCGCTGTCTCTCTGTGAGCCAATGAAATGCTTAATTCAATTCAATTACATTTTATTTGTATTGCCCTGAAACACAATTACGGTCTCAAAGGGCTTAACAGGTGAATCGATCATTGTATACACATCTCTGCATGGTGAGTTTGGTGCAGGGACAAGCTGCACCAAATTTTTGGGCAGTCAATAGATGGGCAGAGAACAGAGGCCACCGAGTGCTCTATATATGACTCTGCAGTACTCAGGAAAGCTAGTAGCCTTGTGAGACCATCCTGATCTTGGCATCAGTCCGTCCTACTGTTGAAACCCAAAACCCGATACAACTTTCAGAAGTGAATCAGCGCTAGAGGGAGGGAGCATTTCAGGACAAAGCACGGAGGAAAGTGCAGTGGTCTGAAGTTAAAAAAACTATTTCACATTTGATTATATTATGAGGAAAACCAAAATAATTGTATTTTGACTCTATAACGTTATCCAATATAAAAGAAAGCCTTACAATTTGATTTAAACTCCAGAACTCCCCCCCCCCCCCCCCCATCTTTAGAGCATCTCCATACTGTACCGAAGATTGAAAGGTTGCAACATCAAAGAAACTGCAACATGCCCCTGGCCCCCACACCATAGCTCCTCTGCACCTGTCCAGGTATGATGGGGTGAGGACAGGTGTTTTCAGCCAGGTGAGTCAGGCCTCAGACACCTGGTGACCACGACAACCAGCAGCACCTCCACAGGACATTCAAGAACACACAGCACACAAACACTGTGAGCTACATCTTTCAATAGATACTGTCTATTGTCAGTTGGAGGGGGGGGGGGGGGGGGAAGGAGGGAGATGAAGGATAAAGAGAAAGGGAATAAGGAAGGGAGAAAGAGAGAGAGGGAAGTGGAAGAGGGGAGGAAATTAGAACATTGAGGGAGTGAGAAGAATGTGTATAGAGAGCTGAAGGGGGAGGAAGAGATGGACACCATGTCCTAGAGTAAGGTTTCACTGAAGCTCACACAAACACACACACAGACACACACCTGACTCCAACACAGATACCTCCACACAGATTTCATTAACTAATAATTTATTGATCATTAAAAAGTCAGTGGTTTGTTGCAACAACAATAATACAATGATAAACAATGAGGGGCAGTGGGTTGAGACCCTCCATGGAGAGGCGGGCATCAAGCCCATAACATTCTGTGACAGGAAGCCTTATGGCAGTAGACCTTGTGGGGACTATGCCCGATTCCTGAACTTAAACGCGTCCAATCCGGTTAGGGGGCATTTCTGAGAGTGGCCGCCTGGGATAGAACATAAAAGTGGAGGAATACATTCGGTGGAGGGATTTGACCCAAGACCTGCGGGTGCGGGGGTGTGATTAGCATGTGCTTCTGGGTCCATCGTCCACGTGTCATGATCTGGTGTGCACATCCACGCACCATCCAGTCCGTTTCAGCCGTAAGCACAGCACCACAACAACAACATCATCCCAAACCAACAACAAGACTCCATTGGTACATATTTACAACATTTAAATGTGACACAAACGCATATAAAAGAGTGAATGCCTTGTGTGAAGAGAAACAGACCAGAGGCACACATAATCATACACAGTCTCTTAGATACTTCTTGTAGTCCTCCATCAGAGGTTAGCCTCCATTAAACCAGGACCACTACTCCCATAATCCATTGCGATACCCATCACCGAAAGATGGGGACATTCTTAAATATGTAGTGTTGACTCTCAATGTGGGTGCATGTACGTATGTGCATTTATGTGTTCTGTCCCCATAGGGTTGAAATATGAGATGAGGATGTGTGACATTGTGTGGTAAGAGGCTTGTTCAACCGTTTCAAAACCTTTTCAATGTTATCTTTTTAATCTTTTAAACTTTGTTTTCCTTTAAAGGATAACCACTATCTGTTTAGGCTCCCCAAGCATCTGTAGTTGATCATATATTGAACACACACACACACACACACACACACACACACACACACACACACACACACACACACACACACACACACACACACACACACACACACACACACACACACACACACCCACACCACGTTCTCATGCACTCTCCCCCCTCTCACTCACTCACACACACACACACACACACACACACACACACACACACACACACACACACACACACACACACACACACACACACACACACACACACACACACACACACACACACACACACACACACCTGTGACGGCTTGGAGTGATATGTATGGGAGGCAGCCTGGAACCCTAAGTGCTGCTGCCTTGCTGCTGGGGTCATTAACATTCAAACGCGGAACAAAGACGTCCAACATGTGGATCTCCACTCTATTGACCGACTATCAGGGAACACCAACCACAGCATGTTTCTAGACAACAGGGAGATGTGCCCACGGATCACCTTCTGGTTCCTTTCTCTGATGATAGAACTTGGTGAACAGTAGGTGTCATTAACGAGCAGGTATTTGGGGGATTGAACCCAGTACACTTTCCTTCCTAACACCTTGATCTCGGCCAAAAATAGAATCTTCGATTGCCGGAGTTTATCTGAATGTTCCTTCCGGTCTTGCTTAAAGACCAGACCGAGGGTGCCATCACAAATAGAGGTTGGGATGTCATCGGGCAATTAAACAAAGATTATTGGGGAAATAATTATTATTTTGGGACAACATGAAACAGGAATGAACCTTCACAGCTCAAGTTATCACAGACACTCATGGTCTTTGGAGTGGCCTCAATTGGACAGAGCTCACATTTTATTCCTAAAGAGCTGAAGAATCTACATTTAGACAGCTGCCCTGGGGTCTGTTGTAGGTAACACCAAACCTTTAATGCAAAAACAACGCAGAATACTGCCTAACGAGCTGCCTAATGAGATAATGAAGGAACACCACCCAATCACACCGCCTAATTCTGCGCTGTTCTGAACGAACCAGTGTTGTAATCGGCTGCTCTGTTACTGTGTATTTTGAAGTCATTGTTTTCATCTAAAAATGTTCCACCACTTTCAAGGAGGGGCCCTGTCTAGTGATTGGTCGTTGTTTATTTAAGGGTTTTCTTATATTATTGAATCTTAAGTAATACCATATGATTGGTCTTATCGTTCTGTACCAGAGTCAATATCCGTTTTAACTTTCAAGCCAACGTAAACCGTAGATCAATCAGCACATGTGATTAAATACCTTGCAGGCGGTTACAATCATTACAAACACCAGTTAGTGCTGTGTGTGTGTGCGTGTGTGTGTGTGTGTGTGTGTGTTGTTCTACCCTTTATCAGATCTAGGACCACTGAGAGGGTTCCTTTAAAAGGGCCACAGTGCAATCCACAGTGAAGTATCTCTCTGTTGGTGCCGTCACACCAAACCCTTAACACACGCCACCCTCTTGGAAGGGATGTCAAACTGAACATGCAGACACCAACAGCCTTCAGGGGTCTAGCAGCTAGCTAGCTAGCGTGACATGCCTGTCAGCATGCTCACGGCTAAGGCTAGCTCGACCTAGCCCCTCTGAGAGTGTTTATCTCGGCGTCCATATAAATAAAGCACAAGGGGGCTTTAGGAGAAAGAATAAACAGCCAGGGGCAGACAGAAAGCACGGCAGCGAGTAAGGCTGTGGTTAGCGACGGTCCTGACTCCCATGCACTCCTAATGTGATTTAGAAACACATGATGGCTCGCTGGCAGGAGATGACAGCCGCTCCACGGAGACGGTTGCCAGGGGGAGGAGATGAGCCAGTGGTTTGGTTTGGTTCTGTTTTCTTAGACATTGGCTTGGAAGTGAAGCCTCGCTTAAGAAGAAGGGCCGGTGGGGGGACCACAAACACGTAAACACAGTTAGGAGCGCACGGAGATGGAAAGGCGATACCCTCGCGTCATAACATAATCAAAGAGCGTTCCAACCGTACGCGCTTTGTCCTGACATCAGAGTAAAAAGAGGAACAAAAAATACTGCATTTTGTTTGTTTGTTTGCCCACCTTGTTCTTCTTTAACTGCATTAAAAGGAAACAACATTTATCCTTCAATCTTTTCTTTTGGCACGCATACCGCAGCCACTACCAAGACCCGTCGTTTAACAAACAAAGACATACAGGGAGCGGACGACAGCAACACACCACTGGAGTCCAACCGGACACTGGAAGACATTGTTCACAAGCTCTCAGGAATATGAGTGGGGAAGCAAACCCTGGTGGGCCATTCCTTCAAACACAACCAGAATGTGATTCGTCACGATTATATATAGACAACGATTACAAGACCCCTCTGGAAGTCCGGGATATTTAGGAAGGTCTGCCATCTTTAGAATGGATGAAGCTGTATATTGTACATACATATATATATACACACAAACACACACACACACACACACACACACACACACACACACACACACACACACACACACACACACACACACACACACACACACACACACACACATACACACACACACACACATTGAAGATCTCCATCACTGTATCCACAGACTCCTCTCCATGATGCCGCTCTCTGATGCCGGCCCTCTGGTGCTGAGGGCCCCAGGCAGCAGCCTCAGCGACGGGGTGGGGGCAAGGGGTTAAGGTCTCGCAGAGCAGAGACAGCCCTTGTGTTCTTGTCCAAAAAAAAAAAGGGGCTTCAGTTACAACTCAGCGCCCCTCATCCAGACCGAGGATAGGGGGATGAGAGGTGATGGGAACGAGCCCATCACGGACAGAGCTGATGGGAATGAGCTCCTCAGAATATGCCCGGCGTCAGTCGGTGAAGCGACAGGGGCAGGGTTTCCTTTCATTCCTTTCATCATGCTTTTTTTCCTGGGGGGTTCCCCATGTACCCCCACAGGGTGTGGGCCATCAGGGTGGGGGTTGTAGACGGACTCCTCCAGAGTTGGAAGACATTGAGGTGGAAAAGATCTCTCGAGCCGGTGTGTGTTGTAGTCCAGGGTTTTGGGATTTGTAGTCCATAGAGTCCATACCCGACCTCCGGCAACGGTTGGTTTAATGCTCCGGTATCATATTTAGATAATTTTTACACATAAAACAAAATGTCCCCGGAGGAGTAGTCTAGAGACAAGGGGGTGAAGTTTGAGGCAGGGGGAGGGGTTTGAGATAGGGGGAGGGTTTTGAGACAAGGGGAGGGGTTGGATATAGGGGGAGGGGTTTGAGATAGAGGGAGGGGTTTGAGACAAGGGGAGGGGTTTGAGATAGGGGGAGGGGTTTGAGATAGGGGGAGGGGTTTGATATAGGGGGGAGGGGTTTGAGATAGGGGGAGGGGTTTGAGATAGGGGGACGGATTTGAGACAAGGGGAGGGGTTTGAGATAGGGGGAGGGGTTTGAGATAGGGGGAGGGGTTTGAGAAAGGGGGAGGGGTTTGAGATAGCGGGAGGGGTTTAAGATAGGGGGAGGGGTTTGAGACAAGGGGAGGGGTTTGAGACAGGGGGAGGGATTTGAGATAGGGAGGGAGGGGTTTGAGATAGGGGGAGGGGTTTGGGACAGGGGGGAGGGGTTTGGGACAGGGAGGAGGGGTTTCGGGAGGAGATCTGGACATCTTTGCGGTCGCCATTGGAGACAGGAAATTTCTGCCCTTCATACCCTTTTTAATGGTCCCTTTTCAAGGCCAACCAGTCAGAAGAGCCAAGAAGACATTCTGACCACACATCTTGGAAAAATAAAAAGTTAAACAAGTCCATCCAATATACACAAGAAGCAGTCCTTCCGAACGGGCAGGGTTAGTCTCTGATGTGCAGCGTCCCCAGGGCCCGGGGCCGGGGGGGGGGGGCAAGGTGTCGTTAGCTCCCCTCCCGACCAGGAGTC
Organism: Gadus chalcogrammus; assembly: GCF_026213295.1. Classification (NCBI taxonomy): domain Eukaryota; kingdom Metazoa; phylum Chordata; class Actinopteri; order Gadiformes; family Gadidae; genus Gadus; species Gadus chalcogrammus. The sequence goes on from NC_079429.1 coordinate 18,114,696, forward strand.
ACGGGGAAGGGTGGGTGGGGGTCACAGTTTAAAGGTAGATAGGAGGGGTGGAGGGCTGAAGAGGAGGAGGTGGGGCAGGGCGTGGTGGCGGTCATCATGCTTTGCCACACTTGCCCTTCTTCTCCTTGCGCTGGAACTTCCTGAGCCGCCGCGTCCATACGTCCCTCCACTGGATGACCAGGCTGTTCTTATCCGCCACCAGGCCCACCCGCTGCTCCGCCCCCGCAGCTCCACCCCCGGCACCCCCGCCGACGGCTCCTCCCCCCGCCGCGGGCCCCCCGCCCCCCACTCCCTCGGACCCCCCTCCCATCACCAGGAAGCGCTTGCTCATCTGGATCTTGGGACACTTGCAGGCCAGGTCCTTCATGTGGATCCACAGCACGTTGTCGCCGCGCTTCAGCGGCTCCCCGCGGCTCTTGTACACCGACACCACCATGACGGAGAACTTGGCCCAGTCGCCCAGCGTCTCCATGTCCAGCACGTTCACCTGCACCGCTGCACCACACACACACACACACATGGCAACACACACGTTAACACACACCACAACACACCACACAAGACAAGCATTAACAAGGGAGCTGAAACCACGATGTGACCTGGTCCTGAGAGTCCTCGATCACACAAGGGGTCAACCATAAGAAGTACAGAGAGTTTTTCTACAGAGGGTGAAGAGATGTAATCTCCCACTGGTGCTCTTCAGTATGGCCTTTTCTTCTTCATATGGTAAATGGATCAAAGATAATGAAAGGCACACATTTGGAATCAAGTTGCAAAAGCACTTTTTTACTTTCATCTCACGTTATATTTTTCCATTTTCATTCAATCCAGTTAAAATATGTTTTGAATATGTCAAAATTCCAAAAGAGAAAACCTTTCATTTTCTTGTCCACCTATGGCATGAAATCAATAAAGATCTGAGATTATGACCGACAGAATCTCTTTTCAGGGTTAGAAATGCGAGACTTGTTCTGTTTTGTCAGGGGCAGATATACCAGCCCCTAGTTCCTTACCATAGTCCTTCTTGCAGTATTTCTTCATGTTGATCTTCAGGTTTCCCTTCACAGGTTTACAGTAGGACTCGCAGTCTGTGGAAACAAAGGCCACAACATTGAGTCATTGTTATCACAGGGGGCTGGGTCGTTGGAAAAAGACCAGGGTTAAACGCAGGTCCCTTTAACATGCTGTCTGGGGACGGGAAAGAAAATCCACAAGACCGCTAGGAAGCAGTCCTGGCGGGGTGGACATTGATTGGCCACGCCCTGCTCCACATCGACCACGCCTACAATGACCAGCTGACTGTGGTCAGGGGGTCGGAGGTTGGCCTTTCCGATGCAGGGTGCAGAAAAGCTAATGAAGGGGGTTTGGACACCTGGAACGGAGCTGTTGGCCCCGGGGTGGAGTTTGGCAGGACCGGCCGCTGCGGAGTGGTTGGACGCCAGCCCAATGAGCGATTAAAGCTCTGTTTACCTCGGGAAGGTCTGGGGCACATTGCAGCACCTCGCACACGTTCACACCCCGTTGTGGTGCCACGGACACTGCCACAACAGCCCCGTTGGTGTGTTTGTTTGGTGTTCCTGACCCCAGACCACCGGGACGGTTCCGGGATGTCAAACGAGCACCAACCCACCGGGCAAAGCTTGCTATAACAGTTGTATGTTGGTGACGGCGAGTAGATCAAACACAGTGTATCAGCCTGTTACTGATGTAAGGCTGCATCCCTGTGATTCTAGCGTGTCCTGAGTCATGAGAGGATACACACCGCTTACATGTCAGATCATTACCGCAAACGTGTGTGTAAGGGACCACAACTCAACAGTGTATTTAGTCTTAAGGACGTCTCGTCCGTTATGACACAAAGCCTTTGGATGTGTTGTTGCCATGGAAGCGTGTGCCATGGGATGTTTGAGGACGCAGGTCAGGTAGAGTTTACAGGGGCGCTGCCTTCTGCTCCATGGAGCTCTCGCTGCTGCGGAGAAACCAAGAATCTCTGGGAGTCGAGGAGCTTGCTTTCCAAAGCAAACCAATTAAAACGACTCTGAACTGAACAGAAAACACTGCCCCAATTACACCATAGAGAGAAAGAGAGAGGGGGTGAGGAGGGAGAGACAGGGAGAGAGTGGGAGGGCAAGGTGGAGGGTGTGGAGAGGGTGAGGGGGAGAGAGTGGAAAAGAAAGAGAGAATCTGAGAGTTTCTTGGGCTCTGGGAGTAGGAATGAATCACTTGATCCTCGCCAGTTGCTTCTGCGGATGGATGGACGGATGGATTGGGGGAAGGAGGTAAAACACTGGTGTTGAAGGAAGGCTGGAATGAAGGGAGATGGAGAGATGGAGATGTGGCTGGGAAAGGGGGATGAGGAGGAGATAAAGCTGTCACGAGGTCTGGCTGAGGGACGGTGTGCTGGAGAAGATATTAGAGTGGGAGCGAGACTGTGTTTGTTTACATGTGGAAGGCGTGTGATGTGGCAAAGGGTTGTATTTCAAAGCGGAATCAAGTGAAGAAGGCTATCTCCCTGAGGGGAGCAACGGACTGGGAGTGGAGAGATGCTATCTCTGGAGAGCAGGCTTCTGTGTGTGTGTGTGTGTGTGTGCGTGTATCCCCATGTGTGTGTTTGTGTCTATGTGTGTGTATGGCTGTGTTGAGGTTCTGGCAGGGTTCCAGTTTGTGTGTTTTTCCCAGTAAAAGTAATTTAAAGCTGAGCTCTCACCTCACGTTGATCATCCGCACACACACACACACACACACACACACACACACACACACACACACACACATACACACACACACACACACACACACACACACACACACACACACACACACACACACACACACACACACACACACACACACACACACACACAGTGGCACTTTCTCCGTGGCATGACAAGGATAAATGGCCTTCGCTGCCCCTAGCACAAAACCCGTCCGCCACTTCAGGGCTGGGGGGAGGGGTTTCTGAAGGCTGGGGGCCGGGGGGGGGAGTTCTGTGGGCTGGAACTCGGTTAGGGCGTAAATTAACGGAAGTGTTGGCGACCCTTTCCCAGGGAGCAGGAGGCCAGAGCAGAGCCATCGGGCTCCTCCATCACTAGCGGGCTGCAAGTTCTGCTGAACCTTTAACAGTCAATGTGTTGTTAGGAGAAGAGAAGTTATATCTGGTAGATGGACCAGAGCTCACCAGAGGCTCCGGTACTCAGCCACTGATAAACCACTCGGTTTGAAGCTGAAGTATACCGCAGTACACGTGAGCTTACGTGTGGAACAGTCTGTCGAAACGTGTATTCCTTTCAATCCCTGTGCCTTTCTGTTGCTGAATGATATTATCCAACCTGTAATGGGCCGCTAGCTGGCCCGCCACAACGGCGAGTGCGCGTGGTTCGGATATTCAGGCAGTGCGTGTGCATGGCTCTGAGCGTCCGCTGCACACTCCTTCACAGAGGAGGTTGGGAACATTTCAGATGGTTTCCGAGCTCACTAATAAAAAATTTGTAAATAATGATCACAGAAGACAGGCAGAAAGAATGAAGAGAGAAGGGAGAGTAGGGATTCACAGATCATTTCTCCAGCATGTACACAGTCGTTCCTGTACAAACTTAAGTCCTTTCCTGTGCGACGACCTCGGTCTGATTCGCGATGGCGTGACATCGACAAAGGAAAAGCTGGCCTTCCTGGCGGGCCTGCCAGGAATGCGGGTTTCCCTGCACACTCATTTATTTAGCAGAACATGAAAATGGCCGACCCCACCCTCCATTAATATTTATTCCACAGCTTAAAGACCCTGCCCAGAAATATTTAAGAACTGGTAAACAGGTGGGGTGGGGGAGAAGGAGGAGGAGGGAGAGGGGAGAGGGAGAGGGACAGGGAGGGCGAGAGGGAGGGGGAGAGGGTGAGGGAGAGGGAGAGGGAGAGGGACAGGGAGGGGGAGAGGGAGAGGGAGGGGGAGCGGGAGAGGGAGAGGGAGGGGGAGAGGGAGAGGGAGAGTGGAGGGGGGGGGGAGATTGAGAGAGTGTTCTTTGATTGACTTGAGAGACTAACCTGCTGGCTCCTCAGTGCTGCTGATCAGGGCTGTAGGGTTGACCACTGGGATTTCTGAAACACAGAAGAAAAGCAAAATACATTCTTAACTAGAGCGGGGCATACCATCGGTACATGGGACACATGCTGGAGCAGGTTGTGAGGGATGCCATCTGGATGGTCAGATGAATGAGGTATGTCTGAAAAAAGTGGGAATTAGTTCCACAGAGGCCTCGGAGAGGTTGTGCATACATACATCCATCCATGGAATCATATGCCAGAACTGGCTATAAACAAACAGCAGGAGCCTCACACAAGGCCCCCAAACCACATTCAGACCAGCCCCCACAAACCATACACAAAAAATACCGCAACCTAAAAATGTTGGAAAATAAATGGGGTTAATGTAAGCTAACTATGATATTCCACATTGATATGTACTAAATCTAAAAACAAATCTATTTCATCCTCTGTTTTAATGCTGATTCGCAAAATTTACAACAATATAGGCAGCATGTGCAGCAGACAGTACTAGCAGTCCTTGCTGGGTGTGATGATGTCACAAATCCAACTTTGGGATGAGCGCAGAAACGTGTGAGCAGTCTCACTTTATTTTCCTTCCTTTCATTTTCCTACCTCTGTGAAATGAGCGCCTGACCAATGAATCTGTCCCATTAAACATCTTCAACAAAATGTGGATCGTGTCACTTCAGTCATAGATGACACCTTAGTGTCTTTAGTGTATTTCCCAGTATCTGGAGACAGATGCTGTGGCCCCTCCCTCCAGAAGGTGGGCCCTTTTTGATGTGGTGGGCCCCTGTAGTCCAGCCATGCACTGCTTTCCAATACACATGCTAATGCAAACAAACGGCCGCCGAATGGAAACGTAAATAGCCTCAGAACCACCGGCTTAGCATCTACTCAAGAGGATTTGTTTCTGATTGGCGGTGTTGCTGCGAGAGGCTTTGAGGAGCAGCCAGCCCATTGGAGGAGGAGGAGGAGGAGGAGGAGGAGGAGGAGGAGGAGGAGGAGGAGGAGGAGGAGGAAGGGAAGGAGGAGGAGGAGGAGGAGGAGGAGGAGGAGGAGGAGGAGGAGGAGGGGGGAGGAGGAGGAGGAGGAGGAGGAGGAGGAGGGGGGGAGGAGGAGGAGGAGGAGGAGGAGGAGGGGGGGGAGGAGGGGGGGGAGGAGGGGGGGGGAGGAGGAGGAGGAGGAGGGGGGCGTTCATCTGGAGTGACGTTCTGAGGGCCCGAGGAGGATGGCAGTTGGATCTCTCTGAGATTATGGACACCCCTGTGAAACAAAACAAAACAAAGACGAAGGGCCCGATTGAGCCGGGGCTCCGACACAGAGGGGCCAGCTGTTGAAGAGCCTCCGTTCCCCAGGGTTTGGGTTGGACTGAGACAGAACGAAAGACCATGAAAGAGAAATTTAAATAAGGGTCACTGCTGTCATACTAATTGGCTGCTTAGTGGCCCTTGTTTTGTGTGCAGGGGCCAGGAGGGGCCACTTGGGTGGACGGGGCTTCTATGAGTCCCTTTAAGGAGAGAAAAGGATGAACCGACGCAGGCAGCGAGTACAGAACTCATGGACTCTCATGCACTGGAAGAGCTGGAGGGGGCGTCACAACAAGACGAGACTAACTTAAGCCCACACGCACAGCTCTCCTTGAGCCATCCGCTTGGTCGTGACATTGGCTGCTGTTACTTTTGCTACTTCCTGCTGCCCCCATCACCATCTGTTGCAATGCTGGTGATAGGGGTAGCAGGCTCCATGTGGCTCCATGCGGCTCCATGCGGCTCCATGTGGCTCCATGCGGCTCCGTGCGGCTCCATGAGGCTCAATATGCTCATGCATTCTCCATACATATGTATCTATGTGTGTGTGTATGAGATCATTCAAGTGAGTGAGTGACTGAGTGAGTGACTGAGTGAGTGAGTGAGTGAGTGAGTGAGTTAGTGAGTGAGTGAGTGAGTGAGTGAGTGAGTGAGTGATTGAGTGAGTTAGTGAGTGAATGAGGTAGTGAGTGAGTGAGTGAGTGAGGTAGTGAGTGAGTGAGTGAGTGAGTGAGTGAGTGAGTGAGTGAGTGAGTGAGTGAGTGAATGAGGTAGTGAGTGAGTGAGTGAGTGAGTGAGTGAGTGAGTGAGTGAGTGAGTGAGTGAGTGAGTGAGTGAGTGAGCGGGTGAGGTAGAGAGTGCTGACTCACTGATGCAGGGTGCGACAGGCGAGCGACTCTGCTGGTAGCCCTTGGCGCAGCGGTTGCAGGTTACCCCGGTAACGCCGTCCTTACACGGGCACTGTCCCGTTGTCTGGTTACATGTCTTACCGGCCGCGCCCACCGGGTGGCAGTCACACGCTAGAGTGGGGGAGGGGGAGGGGGAGGGGAAGAGGGGAGAGAAGACAGAAGAAAGTCATGTACTGTCATCCTTTGCACCTACCAGCCTACCTTTTCACTTTTGAATTTGTATATTTCACGTTGAGTTCGACATGTTCAAATAGGGTACGGATATATATATATATATAGGGTGTGCGTATATATATATCATAGTTTTGTCCTGGAGAGTTCCCCTCAGCAGGTCTCTAACCAGGTTCAGTGATGGGAAACATATATGAGTGAATAAACTAGCAGATGACAAAGAGAGAAGAGTGAGTGAGTGAGCAAGAGTGCAAGAGAAGAGATAAGAGAGTGAGAGGCAGAGAGCGGGAGGTAGAGAGAGAGAGGTAGAGAGCGAGCAAGAAGAGAAGAAGAGAGGGTTGGTAGAGTGAGTGGAGAAAGAGCGAGGTAGAGGACAGAGGGAGGGGGAGGAGGAAGGTAGTAAGAAAAAAAAAATCTAGAAAAAAATCTCGGGAAAGTAGATAGAGAGGAGGGTGAGAGTGAATGGGAGAGTAAGGAGAGAGGGTGAAACAGAGAAAGACAGAGGAAGAGATACAAGATGTCAGAGTGAAAGAGAAAGAGAGAGAGGGAGAGGAGAGAGAGAGAGAGAGAGAGAGAGAGAGAGAGAGAGAGAGAGAGAGAGGGTAAGAGAGGGAGACATGGGGCTGCAGTGGTCTCGGTTGGTGCCTCAACACATCACCCAAGCCCATATCTCGCGGCAACAGACATGTGCTGCTCGGCCAATAAACACACACTTAACATTTCACAACGATGGAGGCGCACAAACAGCTCATTTGTCGACACGTCGGAACCCAGGGTGGAAACCCCAACCTGCTCTTAAAAGCAGCCCCAGGAGGCCTCTGATTGGTCGATTCTGACACGACCTCCAAACTGTTCATTATCTCTGTACATCGGAAAGGGAAACTTTTCCGCTCTTTAAAAGAAGCTAAACTACAGCTCTGAAAGCAATTCCCACATCAACCTTATCCAGTCCATCGATCTCTCCGAGGTGGAAGAATCCCGCCCATTCGGCAGCGCCCTCGCTGCAGTCAGCAGCCAGGGCGGGGGGCTCTGGGGGCCGGAGGAGTGTGTACAGGTGAGAGTGTTGAAGGGGGGGGGGGTTGGGGATTGAGTCGAGGCTAAGCGACAGGTGGGGCATGTCACCGCCGTGTGTGGTTGCCGAGGACAACCTGTTATTAACCAGGGAGACTCAACCTCAGGAGGAACTGCTTAACGAGTTGTTGAGGTTAACGAGTCTACCTGAGTCTACCTGTCGTCGCTTCTCCAGGTGGATGTAAATAGCTTATTTGGTTTATGAGTTTTGAGAAAACCATAATCATCTCATAATAGTGTTACAACTAAACCTATTTGAATAAGCTGAATAATCAGAAGAACGACAGAAACATAAAAAAAGACCAACCAATGAGGAGGTTGTGTTTTCAGGGACATATTTATCTGCTGTGCTGATGGAAACCGTTTTGATTGTGTTATACCTGTCCAACCGAGCCGACTACTGTGGTTCCTTTACCCTTGATTGGTCTGAATGTGAACATTTCCTATTTCCTCAGCCCAGAAGTTTGTTAACATGTTTGCACACAAAGCCTCACAGAGTAACTTGTCTGGTTAAAGCTTGCCTTGATATTGATATTCTATATGTTGTAACTGGTATGAACGGTCATTATAGATGTGATTGTGTAATGTGTATTCATGTGCTGGCCAGGCGTTTGGACCACAGGGTCTGGCTGGGAATGGAAAGACATTCCTTCCCTGTGCCACCTGTTGGACTGTGTGTGTGTGTGTGTGTGTGTGTGTGTGTGTGTGTGTGTGTGTGTGTGTGTGTTTGTGTGTGTGTGTGTGTGTGTGTGTGCGTATGTTTGTGATGGGCCTGGTACTGCCGGTCGGCTCTTGTGATCTCTAACGCGGCCATCTGGAGGCCGAGGGCCACTGGGAGGCCCGGCACCTCAGCCTGGAGACCGTAAATCTGGCCAAAAAAAAGAAAATAGCCAATCCTCAACCCCAGCCCTGCTGCCAGGGGCCACAGTCCTAACCCTGGCCAGCGCTATCCCTCGCTGGAGCTGCCAGCAGAGTCACTTACTCTTTAGGTTCATTTAATCATTTTGAGTTAAAATAAGAATAATTTATTTGGTGGTTGTTGTTGGTTTACATGTATATAATGCAAATAATATATACTTAGTGATGGCTATCTATTAATTACACAAGCTATTTTGTGTTTTTTGTGTTTTGGTTATCTAGCGGAATGGATTTGGAAATAAATGCCTGTTAACATAAAGGAACGCCTTGCGTTTGTGTTAAAACTGGAGGGGAGCTACTCTAACCATCTATATCATTCACCCTCTCTTACCCTAACCATCTCTAAAAACTAAAGATAAACCAGTAAACCAGCATATTTTGAATGGGAGTTAAAACGCCATAACCCTAGACAGTAACCCAAAAACCAATACATGCCCTCTGGTGCATAGTGGGACATTTTTACATTTAGATGAAACCCACTCAATTCCTGTGATCACGACCTCACTCTGACTTTGAGCGATCTGACTTGATAGTGGGTCAAATGTCAAGTAGACAGTTGGATGGTCCAGGTCTGCCTTTGTTCCAGACCCTGGCAGTCTGTTCAGACTTTGTTCTAGACCCTGGCAGTCAGGTCAGACTTTGTTCTAGACCCTGGCAGTCTGGTCTGCCTTTGTTCCAGACCCTGGCAGTCTGGTCAGACTTTGTTTCAGACCCTGGCAGTCTGGTCTGCCTTTGTTCCAGACCCTGGCAGTCAGGTCAGACTTTGTTCTAGACCCTGGCATTCTGGTCTGCCTTTGTTCCAGACCCTGGCAGTCTGGTCAGACTTTGTTTCACACCCTGGCAGTTTGGTTTGCCTTTGCCTTTGCCATGAAGCTCTGGTGACCATGTGACCCCCACGGCCAGCAAAAACCCTAGCCTCCGTCAAAGCCACACCACTAGCTCCAAACCTAGCCACAACACAAGCTCGACAGCTAGCCCTAGCACTAGCTAAAAAGCTAGCCATGACACCAGCCCTACTGCTAGCAAAAACCGGAGCCACTTCCCTATCTATAACGCAAGCCCCGGTCAAAGCACCACTGCTAAGCCAAATTGTAGCCACTTACATAGCCCCACCAATAGCCCGACCGCTATCAGCTCTGCTAGCTCCAGCTGGCTAAACCCCATACTTCCCCTTCCCTTCTGCGTTAGCCATCAACGCGGTGGACATCAGACTACACTCAAGGATCTCACTTTCCTTCCAAACAAACCGGCCTTGTTCAGACAGCAGCCCTCACAGCCAGCGTCTGCATTGTGCAATAAACAAGTCGCCACAGCCAGCTGTAGCAGCCCTGAGTGTGTGTGCGTGTGTGTGCATGCGTCTGTGTGTGCGTGTTGTTTCGGTGCTGTGTGAGGACCGGCCTTCTGAAGTTTTATGTGTGGAGGGGCTTTGGCCAGTTTAGGGCCAGTAAAAATGTCCTCAGATGTTGATGACTTTTCAGATCTATGCAACTGAAGGCATGACCAGGCGTTGGCTGGCTTTAGCTGATTAGCAGTGCTCTGGGTGAGAGACACAGAGAGGGAGACAGAGAGACAGAGATACCCACATAGTGAGAGAGAGA
>NC_079429.1:18124809-18134809 GCF_026213295.1 Gadus chalcogrammus
TCCTGTGTGTATATGTGCAGCACACTTAGTCTTGCTTAAAAAGTACATTACTGAACACGTATGTGTTAAAACACACACACACACACACACACACACACACACACACACACACACACACACACACACACACACACACACACACACACACACACACACACACACACACACACACACACACACACACACACACACACACACACACAACCACACCAAGGAGATGTAGCCACTGTCCCACAATGGGTGTGGAGTTCCATGGAATATTTAAGCTGAGAAGTTAGCCTAGCATTTGGCCCAGGCGTCAGCCAAATCTATCTGTTAGCTTAGCTGTCAGCTAAATAATCAAGTCTGTAATTGTGCCCCTAGTTTGTTATATCTTTCAGTGTGAAAAGCAGAACAATAACTAAACCCTTAGTGAACAGAGCCTAGAGAAGCAATCAGTAGAGCAGTGAGGTGAAGCTGCTGGCTGCCTCGCGCTATCATGAAAGCCGTACATGAGATGAGCCAAGTGGTGTTGAATACACACACTCAGTGGGTCTGAGAATGACATGCTCAATCATTTTGTTCCCAGTTGGATTCATCCATCTCAGACAAAAAGCAAGTCAGTCGCTCAGTCAGATAGTCAGATAAAGAAGTCCGTAGATGAGTTTGTCACACAGTCAACCTGTGAATCATTTGTATTTCAACCGATGGATCTCCATGTAATGGATCCTGTTTCTAATGTCCACCATGTCATTAGGTATCCCAGACCAAATGGTTGTTATTTCATGTACTTATTACTAAACACTACAATAAAAGCTGCACACAAGAGTGAGCGTTTTCCCCTCGGAGGAGGGTCGGGCAGGGGTGGGGGGGGGGGGGGCGTATGGTCGTTAGAGAGCTGAGATTGACATGGCCTGGCACAGCCGAGGGCCGAACTGGAGCAGGGGCCCTAAACACACACTATTAGTGAGGGTAGCACCTCGTTCTGCGGGGGCCAGGGGTCTCAAGCCTCCATTCATACCGCCGGACCGAGCGCACAAAGAAAGGGCCGGTGCATGGCGGGAAACGACCGTCAACCGCTCTGAGAGCGAGCGAGCCTTCCCTCAATCCTCCGCTCCCTCACAGTGAGGAAGCTGTATTAGTGTAGATCGGCCAACAGTGGGAAGTTGGTGCGTCCCATTTGATACAAAACAAGTAATCGGATACAAAATACACCCTATATTTGTGAAAACAGATAAACAAAGCATTTAGAGCTTAAGCGTGGCGCTCAGAAGGGAAACAGACCAATAATCCAGATAAGAATGTTGCAAACACGAAAGTTTATCAGTATTTATCTACTGTATCAAAAGAGATGCTCAGTGGCTGGTATAGTGAACAACACATAGGGGTGCTACCTGGTAACACAACGCATATCTGATCTCTGCTACCTGGTAACACAACGCATATCTGATCTCTGCTAACTGGTAACACAACACACATCTGATCTCTGCTACCTGGTAACACAACACACATCTGATCTCTGCTACCTGGTAACACAACACACATCTGATCTCTGCTACCTGGTAACACAACACACATCTGATCTCTGCTACCTGGTAACACAACACACATCTGATCTCTGCTACTTGGTAACACAACACACATCTGATCTCTGCTACCTGGTAACACAACTCACATCTGATCTCTGCTACCTGGTAACACAACTCACATCTGATCTCTGCTACCTGCCTGTGCCTCCAGAACTGCCTTCTGATGAAACATCTCCATATATCTAGTGGTGAGGACATTTTTAACCAGGCCTCGGCGTTCAGGTGGTTGCTCCCTCGCTTCCTCAGCCTCCCGGCTCTGGGTACGGTATTTCCAGAAGGGCCTGGTTTGCAAGTTTGTCAGCTGGTCGGATATTTGAAGAAGGCACAATGAAATTCCAAAAAATAATGAGAGGGAAGTAATACGACTTTGTACCTTATTGCGCCAAACGAATAGTTCAACTCTGCCATGGCCTATTCGCTCCGGTCAATAAAGACAGTGAGTCTAGCAGTTACTATAAAAAGTAGATTTTGATTTTGATGGTCAAATAAAATATCGAGGGTGAAAGTGGGGTTCCTGTGGGGTAGGATGGGGTTGGATGCGTTGATGCGTCCATATTCTCAGCTGTTGATTTATGGGTTAAAGGATTTGGTAGGTTTCCTTGGACCCCAGGTTTATGTTGACAGTGTCTATGTCCAGATGTAAGTTAGCCATGATACTTGTTCAACTCACCCTGCTGCCATCCTAAATTCCAAACTAGTGTCTAGCCACTCTCATAGATGTATCGTTGTTTTGTCCAACAAAAGTAAGTGCCAAGAAATATCCCTGGCTAGGTACTTATCTTAAATAGTGCCGCCCACAAACAAACCAATTCACAAGTTTAGGTTGCATGTTCAAACAACACTGTCACACCTGTCATGGTGCAGAGAGGTTAGGAGTTGTATAGGATAAATGTCCTGGGGAAGAGCAGAGTGGTGAATGTGACCATGTGTGTTTATTAGACAGTCTCTATGTCCATCGATTCAACAGGGAACTTCCTTTTGATTCAGAAGTGAGTGATTAGGCTGCGTTCCATGAGTAAAAGTCAGCCCCTCCTAACGTTAGGGCTGATTCAGTCTGTGATGTTGACTGTTGCGGCGAGGTGATAGTGTAACTCCATGGTCTATTTGTGTGACGTCATGTTGTGTACATAAACCACTCCCTCACGCAGGTGAGCTCTGGAGAGGACAACACGGGGGCTGTCAGCCTCTGCTGCAGCTCCTGGTCCACGGAGGATGGCTGCTGTGCTGAAGCTACATGCTGAACGAGGGTCTTCTTCCAGTGGGAGTATTCCGGTCTGATGGCCAGCTTACGTGATTGGTCACCACAATGTGACGTCGCCCCATTACCCCCATTCAACTGAATAGTTGCACTGGCGCTTTGGCTGTGCTCACGTGTTATGTGTGTGTGTGTGTGTGTGTGTGTATGTGTGTGTGTGTGTGTATGTGTGTGTGTGTGTGTGTGTGTGTGTATGCGTGCTCACGTGTTATGTGTGTGTGTGTGTGTGTGTGTGTGTGTGTGTGCGTGTGTGTGCGTGTGTGTGCTTGTGCGTGTGTGTGTGTGTCTGTCCATGCTCATGTGTTATGTGTGTGTGTGTGTGTGTGTGCTAATGTGTTATGTTTGCGTATATGTGTGAGTGTGTGTGTGCGTGTGCTTATGTATTATGTGTGTGTGTGTGTGTGTGTGTGTGTGTGTGTACTTGTGTGTGTGTGTGTGTGTGTGTGTGTGTGTGTGTGTGTGTGTGTGTGTGTGTGTGTGTGTGTGTGTGTGTGTGTGTGTGTGTGTGTGTGTGTGTGTGTGTGTTCTGTGTGTGCCTGAGGCACATGCTGTCAGTCAGCCCAGCTCACAGGGCGGTCCAAACACTAAGTCCTCTTTACTCACACACACACACACACACACACACACACACACACACACACACACACACACACACACACACACACACACACACACACACACACACACACACACACACACACACACACACACACACAAACAGTCTCTTGACGTGTACATGTAATGACATCCATAACATATACATAAATGTATGGCCCTGTATGTTTCTGTGTATGAGTATGTATGCAAGTATGTATATACTGTATATATATATATATGTATGTATATGCATACATGTATGTATGCATGCATGTACCTTTACTCACACACATACGTATGTAAGTATGTATCTATATTTGGTGTATGTATGAATGTCTCAGGGCTGGGGGAATTAACATGTCACTCTCTGCAATTCATTTTAAATGTTTAACTTATTCAAAAAAATGTGGCTTTGTTTCGTTCTTCGGGTAATTCATAGACAAAAATACATGAAGAAAATATATACACTCAACAGGTTGTCATTCCAAATTAGTTCTTTGTTTGACCTAAACTTCCTTTAGTATTGACTGATTAAATGTGGTGAAATATGGATGAAAATAGAGGTTGATTGAAGTGGAAGAGGTCAGCAATGAGAGGTGAACTTTCATCGTCCATTCTGAACAGAACATTTCAAATAACCGCTAATAGAGGGAAGACAGAGTGAACGCACCCCCCGGTTCATCCACACACAGCCACGGTGCTAAATGATTTCAACTCCCCCCCTCTGGATCAAAGGGGGAACATGGGCCGTGCTTGCATGCTCAGCGGACCACCAACCGCTAATGGGGGACTGGTTTTATGGGGAATGCGATGTGCTTCTCCTCAAGAATGCATTGAACTGAGCAGCAGGCGCCCTCTGCGACGACCGCAGGGCCCTCAGACTATTAACGTTGTTATGAAGGAGCAACGCAACACCAACACCAGCACCACCACAACCATCAGCTGTACCATCTCCACCACCACCAGCACCACCACCACCACAACCATCAGCTGTACCATCTCCACCACCAGCACCACCAGCACCACCACAACCATCAGCTGTACCATCTCCAGCACCACCAGCACCACCAGCACCACCACAACCATCAGCTGTACCATCTCCAGCACCACCAGCACCACCAGCACCACCACAACCATCAGCTGTACCATCTCCACCACCACCAGCACCACCAGCACCACCACAACCATCAGCTGTACCATCTCCACCACCACCAGCACCACCAGCACCACCACAACCATCAGCTGTACCATCTCAACCACCACCAGCACCACCAGCACCACCACAACCATCAGCAGTACCATCTCCACCACCACCACCTCACCTACACCCTCACCAGTACCATCTCCACCACCACCACCACCACCAGCACCACAACAACCATCACCAGTACCATCTCAACCACCACCACTACCATTAGCAGTACCATCTCCACCAGCACCACTACCACCACCACCATCACCAGTACATCTCCACCACCACCACTACCACCACCACCATCACCAGTAGTAGTATGTTCATATATACAATTGCTCTGTGTGTGTTTGTCTGTATAAGCGTATATCTGTGTGTGTATGAGTATGCGTGCGTGTGTGTGTGTATGTATGAGTATGTTTGTGTGTGTGTGTATGTGTGTGTGTGTGTGTGTGTGTGTGTGTGTGTGTGTGTGTGTGTGTGTGTGTGTGTGTGTGTGTGTGTGTGTGTGTGTGTGTGTGTGTGTGCGGGTGTGTGTGGGTGTGTGTGTGTGGGTGTGTGTGTGCGTGTATCCAGAAGGACAATTCTTGTAGTTGGACCCGCCTCCTTCCTCACCCCTCCCTCCCCCACCTCCTCCTCACCCCTCATTCTCCCTCATCCTTCATCCGGGGCCCCTGTTCCCACACCCAGGGTCCCCTCTGCCTCATGTCGCCCCACACCGTCCAGCGTGTGGATGCACAGAGAGTGTGTGTATGTGTGTGTGTATGTGTGTGCGTATGTGTGTGTGTATGTGTGTGTGTTGAAGATAATAAGTCTGGAACGACTCTGGCTCCCAGACAGCCGACGAGTCCCCCACTGAACGGTGCGATGACGACTGCTACACTGAGCGGTACTCTCTGAGCGTCACGCAGCGGTCAACCAGCCATCTATCCAAACAGCAGTCTATAACGGCAGGCATCCAGCAGCAAGGTGCTCTCACCCCCTGAGCGCTGCTCTCCGGGTTTGGCTGCTTCACTCAGAGCCCAGATCAATGGTTGACATTGTCCACGTCAAGATATAAACCAGGCCTGATTTTTGTTCACCTCACCGGCCCTCGCGGTGTACGTGTCTTCTGAAACAAGGCCATCGGTGAGCCATGACATCCCTTCTTGTATCTTGTTTTTTTTTAACTACCACAAACTTGCCCACAAACTAATAAATACACAAGTTGAGATGCTGGCTTTCACACGCCCCCTGCACGTGCTCCCAGACATACAGGCTGAGAGGCGGACATTTAGCATTCTGAGAAAAAAAAGATGGCGGCTGCTTTGACGGCCGTGTGCTGAGCAGCAGTACAACATATCGCCAGGGAAACGCAGCAGGGAGGGGTCTCTGACTGTTGGAACGCAGCCCAGCCATTCACTCGTGGACCCAGAGGAGGAGCTCAGCTCCCAGTGCCTCGGGCCTCAGGCTCCCAGTCCCTGAGCATGCAGCGGCCTTTGAGCACACAATTTAAACATGTGGATTTGTTCGTCTGTGGGCAATTGCTATATATTGATCCTATTACACCAACACACACACACAGACACACACACACACACACACACACACACACACACACACACACACACACACACACACACACACACACACACACACACACACACACACACACACACACACGCACAGACACAAAGTGTCAGAATGACTGTAGTGGTCCCACGGTGGCTTCTTGTCCTCCTCCCTTTTCACTCTCTGCAGGAGGCTACAGTAGCTGTGATCTCTCTCTCTCTCTCTCTCTCTCTCTCTCTCTCTCTCTCTCTCTCTCTCTCTCTCTCTCTCTCTCTCCCTCTCTCTCTCTCTCTCTCTCTCCTCTCTCTCTCTCTCTCTGGTTCCCATTCAGTTTCCATGTCACTACAGTAGCACCCGCCCCCTACTGACTCTCTACACGCGCACTGCAGGGGCCCCTCTCTCTCTCTCCCTCCCTCCAGTGCTCGAACGCCCTGAGACACCCGTGAAGGTTTGGCTATTTTGGGCACGCCAAGCGCAGCATCCACGCCGGCTACTTCCATGGCTGGCATCCCAGGGGCGACAGCCACACACACACACACACACACACACACACACACACACACACACACACACACACACACACACACACACACACACACACACACACACACACACACACACACACACACACACACACACACACACTGGTCCCAGCAGGCACGGGCTCCAGACTGCTGGTGAAGGGTTACAGAGGTTGCGGGGCCTTGGAAATGGGGAAGGGGGGGGGGGAGTGTGTGTGTGTGTGTGTGTGTGTGTTGGGGGTGTGGCGTAAGGGGGGAGTTTAAGGGGGCTGGGGGGTCTTCCCTTACAGCTGAACAAGGCTTTCTGCTTTGTCACTGAAGTCTAGGAGGGGGGCCGGCGGCCGGCGACCCCAGACGACCTCACTGCAGCTAAAACACGTTCACACTTTTAACGCAAACAGGAGGTCACACACACGCACGCACGCACAAACGCACACACACACATATAACCCGAAGAAGCAAAGGTGGTCCACGTGGCAGACCCCCTGACTACAGTCCCAGGACGGCAGACGGAGGGGGGGCCGCAGCAGTAGAAGCAGCGGGGGGTCTCACAAGGCACAGATACGGTGTGTTCAGTAGTGTGTAGTTCAGTCCTATGTCCGCTGTGATCTGGTGGCCTATGCTGATTGACTGTATCTGAATATTAAAAATTTGCAGAATTACATAGTTTTTAATGTCGCACTGTTCTAATCTCAGGTCCTGTCTTTATAATATTATACTCTTCTAAACTCAGGTCCTGGTTTTTTTTGTCTCATCAAATCTATGACACAATCTCGACTTTAGATGCTCCCTTTTTTTTTTCTGCTCCGTCTCTTTACTTTCATCACTTCCAGCCCATTTGTGCAGATAAACCAAATGCAATGAGCTACAAATCATAAGACGTCTTCAAACCCATCCTGGGATAAATGGTTGTCCTTTCAGGTCACCATCAAACCAACAACCAAGGAGTTTGGTCGGGGTTGATGGTTTTAATACGCTGGTTTTAATTTGTTCTTAACAGGAAGCTATGTATGGGCTGTCAGTAAATCAGAGAGTCAAACACATTGAGAGAGGAATGCTACTGATCACAACAACATTTGAGGGATTCAGAGAGAGAAATAGAGACGGAGAGAGAGAGAGAGAGAGAGAGAGAGAGAGAGAGAGAGAGAGAGAGAGAGAGAGAGAGAGAGAGTGAGAGAGAGATATGATGTGCACTACACACACACTCACACACACACACACACACGTATCCATACGAGACAGAGAGAGAGAGAGAGAGAGAGAGAGAGAGAGAGAGAGAGAGAGAGAGAGAGAGAGAGAGAGAGAGAGAGAGAGAGAGAGAGAGAGAGAGAGAGAGAGAGAGAGAGAGAGAGAGAAAGAAGGAGAGAGAGAAAGAGAGATAGAAACGATATCCTCTATAATAAATGTTCCTTTATTGCAACACAGACTAGGACCACCAGGGGACCAAAGGGTCATAAAAACAAGACTCCCTGCTGCTGGTCCGGTCTGTCCCCAGGACCACCCTGGGGGGTCCACCAGGTCTGCCTCTCCCTCTGGTCTGTCCAAGGGTTGGGGAAGCCCAGCATTGTGATGTGATCATAATGCACACAAACAAGCACCCACACCCACACACACACACACACACAGACACAGACACACACACACACACACACACACACACACACACACACACACACACACACACACACACACACACACACACACACACACACACACACACACACAAGCACACACACACTCTGGTACATCATTGCATAGTCAAGTATTGAAAAGTTTTATGGACACGCCCACACGATCACGCATACACGCACGCACACGAAAGCGCGCACGCACACACACACTCTGGTACATCATTGCATTGTCAAGTATTGAAAAGTCTTATGGACACGCCCACACGATCACGCATACACGCACACAAAAGCGCGCACGCACACACACACACACGCACACACACACACGCAGACACACAGTGGTACTCTGATGCAGCGCGGAGAGCAGGCGGGCGGCTTGGGAGAGACAGCTGTGTGTAGCTGTTTCACATTCCTCATAACTCCCTACAGTACACACAACCTCTGATGTGCACTACACACACACACACACACACACACACACACACTCACACGTATCCATACGAGACATAAACTACTACCGCAGCCGACGGTCTCCAGAACTTTGAAGTCGACTGAACACGTCCCTCCCCTTCTGATTACACTGGCTCCCTGTGGATCAACCATCCATTATTATTAACATCCAAAGCCCTGCATAATCCATCCTGCTGATCTCCCAGACCTCCTCCATCTCCACTCCCCCTGGCCCCCTGCGGTCTCCACCAGCGGGTCTGTTGCCCCGACAGCCGGCCCTGGCACCCATTGGGTGCAGCATAGGAGAAGGCCCTGGCACCCGACGGGTGCCAGGGCCTTCTCCTATGCCACACCCAAACCTGGGAACTCCCTCCCCCCGACTTCCACATAACAGACTCCATTAATCCAAACTGCGATGGAGTTCGACAGACTCTAGAACCCTATCTTTCAGATCTGCATTCATGACGGTGGGGAGTGGGCGAGGCTTAGTGTGCACACCTTGCCGCGCCTCAAAGTCCCCAGCAACACATCCTGCCTTCCACTTGGAGCCCACACTGCATTCAGAGGAAGGAACCCAGCCCCCATCCGCCGTCTGAGGCCTGGAGCCTGACCCAGCTGGGAAGCAGACACTGTCATGGGATGAATCAACTCTACATGATTGGAACAGTATTCTTTAGGCCTTTATGTTGGGTCAACAAGGGGTAACCGTCAGTGACTTAGCATCACATGTGGTCAAACATTGGTCTCTTTTCTTCTGGGTCTCAGTGGGGCTCTGGTCATCTTTTTTTCGACCACCACCATTCAAACCCTTTGGGTCTGAGAATGCTCCCCTTGCCGGCGTTGAGGTTCAGCAAGTTCAACAGAGGCGAGCGAGGAGGGGTTCGATGAAGCTCAGACTGAAATGTCAGAACGCTACACAGAATCACAAAGTAGCTCTACGGAAAAAGAATCGCTATTCCACACACAATACAGACAGTTACAGATACACTTTAACCATTTGAATGGTTGTAAACACATAGACATGCATGGTGTGCGTGTGACTGGGCATGTGTGTGTGTTTGTGTGTGTGCATGTGTGCGTGCGTGCGGGCGTGCGTGTGTGTTTGTTTGTGTGTGCATTTGTATGTGTGTGTGTCTGTGAATTCGGTACCCCGACACATGCCTCCGCCTCAGAGGAGAGGAGGACACAACCTGGCTAAAAGGCCAAGCACCAAGATGCTCATTGGGCTGCCACAT
>NC_079429.1:18149809-18179809 GCF_026213295.1 Gadus chalcogrammus
TGTGTGTGTGTGTGTGTGTGTGTGTGTGTGTGTGTGTGTGTGTGTGTGTGTGTGTTATGAAACAGGAACCACTAATGATCTCCTCAAGTGGATGAATAAACCATGTGACGCCACTCGCACCCACCTGCTGTCAGACCCACCATTAGAATACATACACTGTATATATTTAACAAATACTAACATTGTAAAAGGTTCCTCTTACGTTAGACCCGGACCGTCATCCATCTCTCCTCTGCCTTCTCATCTCTGACCCTTTGTGTTGATGGACCACAGAACCTATGTTGTATAGGGTTATCAAGCTATGCACTGAGCATCAGAAAGAAAATCCCACTAAATGGGTAGTGTATATTTTTCCTTCCTGGCTATGGGAGGGTTAAGGCTTAATTATGAGTGGACGTCAACACAACATAAGGGGGTTTACGGACCCATTACGTCCTTGCGGACCCTCCTTGCGTCCACCGCAAGGACCTGACGTGCGCCTCCCAAAAATTGTAACCTTGCTTCGAGGTCCGCTAACTAAAACCCGACACAGAACCAAACCAGGTTCATGACTGCGCTGAAGCGACTGCATGGTCATTGCATTGCGTCGATGTCCCACCATAATTAAGCCTCTAATACCAGCTGATATATGACAGCCTGTTCAGCCTGCTTGAGTCCTGCATAACCATCTGAGGTCCTTGTTCCTTGTGCTGTCCACACACTCCTGTCTTGGCAGAATAGAAGGTGGGGGGCTGATTCTGTTTAAGACATGGGAGAGTTATAAGGATTACATAGAACCTGCTCTGTTGTGTTTGTTAGTTAAGGAAACAAACCCCCACCTGCTCCTTATGTATCTGTGTTAACTGTCTAACCCCTACCTGTTACTTAATGACCTGTCTCTGTGTTCACTGTCTAACCCCTACCCGTTCCTTAATGACCTGTCTCTGTGTTCACTCTCTAACCCCTACCTGCTCCTTAATGACCTGTCTCTGTGTTCACTGTCTAACCCCTACCTGCTCCTTAGTGACCTGTCTCTGTGTTCACTCTCTAACCCCTACCTGCTCCTTAATGACCTGTCTCTGTGTTCACTGTCTAACCCCTACCTGTTACTTAATGACCTGTCTCTGTGTTCACTCTCTAACCCCTACCTGCTCCTTAGTGACCTGTCGCTGTGTACACTGTCTAACACCTACCTGCTCCTTAATGACCTGTCTCTGTGTTCACTGTCTAACCCCTACCTGCTCCTTAATGACCTGTCTCTGTGTTCACTGTCTAACCCCTACCTGCTCCTTAGTGACCTGTCGCTGTGTTCACTGTCTAACACCTACCTGCTCCTTAATGACCTGTCTCTTAATGACCTGTCTCTGCGTTCACTGGCTAACGCTTGGCGGCTCCATAAAGGGGCAGTCCAGCAATTATACACCAAGAGCCAACAGTTAGGGAAGTGGGGAGGTTTTCTCCTTATATAATTTAGCTTCTTCCACTGGCGTTTTTCTGTACCTTTCATCAGCCTTCCACACCATAAACCAACAAATCCTCCTCTCAACCCTCCAAGAACCATGAATCTCTTCTGTCGCCCAGTCTGTCTGATCCTCGTAATCTTACAAGTCAGGGCCCTCAGAGTTCATCAGGAAATGGCTGGCCCACCCGCTCCTACAGATTCACGGTGTAAAACATCAGGAGGAAATGTCTGTCCCTCACCAGGACGTCCCACAGGTTTTGGTCCATGCTCTTTTTATCTAGACTACTGCAGCCCCCTTTGGGCTGGTCGGCCTGCTTGTTTATCCTCTGCGACTCTCTGCAACTATCCTCTGGTCCTCAACATGTCCTGCTGCCTGCATACCACGCCGCTCCCGGCTCCGGCCCATCCTCCACCCAGGACATGAAGCCATGCACCAGCCCGTCCAAGCCGCTCTACTACCGCTGGCCTGCTCCTCCCTCACTAAGTGGAGCCCAGCTCGCCCCGTCCCGACTCCCCAGCGGGGGAACGAGCTCCCGTTAGACCCAGGTGCCAGGTGCTGACGGTGTCCAGATGGAACTGAGCCATGCTTTTGGTTCAACTCAACCCTCCTTCCTTCTGCGTTCACACCAAAAGATGCAAAAAGTTGACGCGCGTCGTGATGCCATTCAAAGTGAATGTAGAGACGCGTTGCTGCTTTGCTGCTGCAGCATTTGCTGCCGAGAAAACGGGCAGCAAAACTTGATTTGCGGCGCGTCAAAATCTGATTTGCGGCGCGGCATGCCCGTGCCCGCTGCCGGGCACGGGCGAAGGGTGCGTTCACGTATTTTGCGGCGCGTCAAATGCTGCTCGAGTTGAAATATTTCAACTTTTGACGCGCCGCAAACCTTTGACGTGCCGCAAAACTTGATTTGACGCGCCGCAAAACTCAGGCGTCAACGCGTTCGGGCAGCAAATGCATCTTTTGGTGTGAACGCAGGGTGCTCAATGCTGCACAGGCTGCTCTTAAACACACCTGGTTGATGGACACACAGTACCCCGGTTTTAACCATTTCAAGCTGTTTTAAAGGGGTCATATTATGCTTTTTTGGTTTTCCCTTTCCTACAATGGGCCCTATCTGGCATCATGCACAATTTAAATTCTACACCGACGCATGTATCTTTGCTAACTGCACCCGGCGCAAGGCCGATTTTTTGCCCCGCAGCAAACCTGCGCTACTAAACTTGCGCCCTGAGAGGCGTGTCGGCGAAAAGCACAGGCGTGTTCCGGCGCAAATGATACATGGTGCTATCTTACGGATCGATAAAGCAGTTGCGCAACTGACCGACAAATCCCTGGTCTAAGAGCACTAGTGGATAGCGCAGTTGGTGTTGCTATTTTGGCAGCAAACTGCAACATAGGCTTACACACCAGTAGGCTATACACATTACATACATGCAAACGATTTGCCTAATTGAAATATTATGATGATGATGAGGATTGTGCAAATTTATTTTTTTCCATAGGGGCTGCATGAATGAGTCCATGGCAATGTACATTAACAGGGGAAAACATGCATATTAGGAAAACAGGTCGATAACGATAATGTATACAATACTGGTAAGAAACGATGTGTGAAGAAACGATGCATCCGTCTCATCGGAGACAGATGCAAACGCGCTGTCAAATGATCAACTCATCAGGTTCAAATGCGCTCATGGCTCTTAAAGGGGATGGGAGATGGCACTCTCATTGGTTTATTGGATTTTATGCCCAAACCACACCTACGGGTAATTAGGCTACTTCAGGGCAACCCTTTTTAGAATTGCGTCGTTCGCAAGAGCCATTTATCCGCAACAGGGGCAGAGACCCGCCCACAAAGCTACTTCCGTTTTGCGCTTCTCACTTGCGTTTCAGACCGTTAAAATGGGGCCCAATATATTACATAGCTTTTATATCCACGTATTAAATCTGCTAAGCTACTAAGATCAAAGTCCACACCGAGAGGGAATCTTCAATCCAACACAAAACAGCTCTCCTGGAATGCCTGAAACAGCTGGCCGATGTCCCGTGGAGTACGCTTCTGTTAGCTCCATGTCCAGAAGCTTCTGTTAGCTCAATGTCCAGAAGGTTCTGTTAGCTCCATGTCACTCGCTGGTGTCATCAGTTGGTTCGAGCATCGAAATAAAAAGAGGCTGAAAGCGTCTAGATCTGTCTTCTTATTGGAGTCTAACCCCTACCTGCTCCTTAATAACCTGTGTCTGTATTAACTTTCTTGCCCCTACCTGCTCTTTAATGAACTTTCTCTGTATTATCTATCTAACCCATATCTGCTCCTTAATGACCTGTCTCTGGATTCAATGTCTAGCCCCTACCTGCTCCTTAATCAACCCGGTAAGCCCGTTTGGAGACGAGCATCTTAGCTTAGTTCACCTGTGCGTTTCCACAGAACATCACCGGTACAAGAACTTACCCCAAAGCAGTTCATCAGCTCCCGGTTTGTTCCCATGACGACCGCGTACGTCAGATGGTCCTGCGTGCGATACCAGAATAGGTTGTATCTTCACCACCGACTGCTGCAGACACGCAGCAGGGACGCTGTCCTCCAAAGGAACCTCACTATGTCTCCGTGACAACCAACAAAACCCGGAGGAAAAACACAACTCCTCAACCAAGGCGAGAAAAGTACCCCGAATGTGGAAGATGTTAGATCTTGAGATATTGCCTATATATCTTGAGATCTATACTTATAGATTAAAGATCTATTTGATAATGTTCAAAGTTACCTCCAATTGGTCGCTGCATCGCCGGGGCTCTGAACCGATATCACTGAGGAGAAAATACCAGGACCCACAAACCCACGCTCGGACACACTCAGACCACCCCCTTCAACACACACACACGCACACCGAGACACCAGTCGAGAGCTTCCACACACGCACACCGAACACTCTATCTATGCAGGTGTCTGGTTGCACCTGAGAACCACCTGAGAACCTATTACACGAAGCGGGCTGGTAATGAGGTCGTCGCGGTAACACTGATCCGGTCCAGAGACAGAGAGAAGGCCACAGGTCACTTCATTATTCATGTTGCAGTCACACACGCTTACAGCTGGTATACACACACAAGCACGGACACACACACACACACACACACACACACACACACACACACACACACACACACACACACACACACACACACACACACACACACACACACACACACAGAGAAATGTTTCTAAATGGCCGTAAGTACAGACCACATTTAAATAATTAATATTTGTTTACAAAAGAAACTAAAGAGAGGCAGGGAAAGAGAGAGATCCAGGGACCAGATAATACATGCTTAATGATTCCCTCTTCATTTAGCATTAACGTGGGTTTAGGATACATCTTAACTCAATATCCCCATCGGATATTAAGCCACAACACATACAAATCCTGGTGTAAAGGCCAAGGGTCCTCGGGACACATTTGTGATCAAATCGGTCTAAACACAGAGCAGGAGGACCAACTAAATACATTCAAACCTCTGCGGCCAGCCCCTCACCCATACCAAACGATCTGCATACATCAGCCCCATTCCCTACCAGTTCTGTCCCGGATCTATTAAAAAGTACTGCTGCTCACCTTCAAAGCTCTCCACAACCTCGTTCCCCCCTATATCCGCAACCTCTTAACCCCTTACACTCATTCTTGCCGACTCGGATCCTCTGACCAAAATCTTTAAGCTATCAGCTTAAAGATTCCGCATCAGACTCTCCACCCTGGGTGGCTGGTCCTTCAGTGTTTGGGCCCCCAAACTCTGTCACTCCCTCCCCCAACCTCTTTGTGACCGTCCTTCTCTTCCTTTCTTCAAAGCACATCTCAACGCCTCCCTGTTTAAGGATCTCCTCCACACCCAACGCATAGCTCCATCTTTCCTCCTACTCTCCTTTTTTTTTTTTCGTTTCCACGCGACCTTAGGTTTGAAAAAGGCACGATATAAATATATTATGATGATTATTAAGAACACATTCTCCCCAGGGATTAGAGAGGTCAAGTTATGTTGCTGAAAGTGTCAAACCCCAGTACTTCATACTAGATTCATCAACATCACAGAACCACAGTCAAGAATAGTACTTCAACAAAGTCTGATGTGACCACAGGTGCCCAAGTTACACCCCTATTATGGGTGACAACCCTATAGTCATACTGGACTCTGGGTTTTGTTCCTTCATATCTTCTTGCAAAGCTGGAAGAAACACAGGTCTTACTCAGTAAAGAAACAGAGGAAATTAAAGCTTTAACAAACAACTAAAACAGAAGACGTGTGATGCTAAGGGTGTCCTGGCATTGCACCAAGGATTCAACAACAACAGTAACGGCAGCGATAGTGGATACAAGGAAACAGCAGCGCTGAGGAAGCTGCATCACAGGCTAGGGTTAGGGATAGCAAAAGAGGACAAGTAAGCTAGCGGCTATCACAGTGCTGGTTGTTATCACAGCATTATTGTTGTCGTAAATTATGTTGTGTGTTGTTTGGAGTTGATTCCATAACTTCTGACTGTAACGTCAACTGGCGTCACCTAATCATTTCCGAGAGCTGACGGAAATGATTTATAACTATAGAATTCAGTAAAACCCAAGCATTGTCAGCTCCGCTGCTATTTAGCCACATGTGGCTAAAACATACCAACAAAGTGAGTTAGCTGCAAACTAGCAAGTTATAACTGCAGCAGTTTCTCAGTTTCAAAAAATGTAAGCAATTCTGTAATTCATTTTACTGTAGTTGATAGGGGTGTAACGGTACACAAAAGTCACGGTTCGGTACGTACCTCGGTTTTTAAGTCACGGTACGGTACGATACGGTACGGTTAATAGTTAAGGGGAATTAAAAAAAAAAAAAAAAAGCGGCAATGAAAACACCAATAAATGCCATAACACCATTTGTTATGGCATTTCAGTTTCTGAATTCCCAGTGAGCTGGGTTTGTACAGCACGCTTTTTTTTTTCACAGCAACGGTGATAGTAACACCTGGATGGCGCCTTTTCAAATGCGTGTGCATGTTAAAGTGCTGTAAGAAGACACAGGGAGCCCTATCCATTGCCGGACAGCCTGTTGGAGACCCTCTCCGTAGCTTACGTGCACATCCAATATTTTTAACTATGCGTCGAAACCATGGACCTATTGGTCGACGCAACGGAGACGGCAAGGGCTGTGATTGGTCCTCTAACAAAATCATTTCCTGAATCACTTCTTCGGTTTGACTTTGTACCTTAATTACTTTGTACATTGTTTACTTTGCACCAGGACCAATAAAACACCAAATAAGATTTGAAAAGCTTTGGAAGTGTATTTACAACACTGCTTAAATGGTTTGTAACATACATACTGTATAAGATATATCGGGCGGCCAATTGCATTGCGTATCCGACATCCCGACGGAGAGCTGCTGAAGGGATTACGGAGTCGGAGTAGCCGACTCGCCGAGCACAGCAGGACCGAGAAAAAATAAATAATAATAGTTTCACTTCTGACACCAATGTAGTGACCTCGCCGGTGACATAATGATGTCGAGTCATTAGTAAAAAAAAACAAAAACAGGTCACTGAAACCCGTAACGTCATAACCAACGGCAGAAAACCGACCCAAAACAAACCCCGGTTACCCCGGCAACCCCCAACACGGTCTCACTCGCGTGCAGGCCCCCACCCTCCTGTTCTTCCAAGGCCCTCCCCCAGCTGACCTAATGATTCGCCCCCACGCTGATTGACAAGAAGAACATTACAATACATGCACATAGAACAACTGGCATAACGGACAACGAAATATAATGCAACACATAACACGCAAACTATTTAACTGTCCCAGGGTCGCTACATTACTTTGGCTAAACGGTCCGGGTGGAACTCCGACTTCAAGTTTTAAAATCCGTATTGCAAAACAAGCCTTTACATTCACCATATTAACGTTATGTACGCCACATTTACGAACCGCGGTAAACCTCTGTAACCGCACCGAAGTGCCTGTACCGTGACGGTTCGGTACAAATACGTGTACCGTTACACCCCTAGTAGTTGACCCATCTGGTCAATTCAGACTGCTAAAGCAAACAGAGGTCTAGTGGAGAGCTCCTGCCCCAACATCAACATGGATAATCACATTTCATATATACATTTTGGGGATTTTGGCTGACGCTTTTACTCACAACCGTTCATTCAAACATTCACACAACAACGTCGGGGTCAACAACGCAGGGCGACAACCAGCTCGTCAGGGTTAGGCGTCTTGCTCAGGGACACCTTGAAACTCCGGGAAGCCGGGGATCAAACTAGCAATCCCCCGGTTACCAGTCAACCTGCTCTGCTACTGTCCCCCACAGGTTCAGAGGTTGCCTGCCCCCCCTGCTTGCCACAGACAGCCATGATCAATGTCCCCAGTGTTTGGTTGTGGAAGACTTGAGGCTTTGCTTGAAGGACTATGAAATATTCCCCCATACCACTGAACTGACGTCTCCCGACTGGCTCAGATTAAGGGCGCCCTGGATAGGGGAGGGGCTAGTTGTGGGCAGGCTTTCACCCTCATTACTCACGCATCCACATTTTAGTTGAAACTATTGAATTATCTATAGCCACAGAGGACAAGGCTTCAGACTTTCTTTTTGCTTCATGGGGAACCAGGTGACTCTGCGCCGCTTTAATGGAAGATGAGTGAGAGCCATTCCCTAAATGATGATATCTCTAAATAAAGCGATGTGTTACCAAGCCAAAGGATTGCATTCACATTGCCTACCTGTCAACATAGTATCTGCAATGTGACGCAAATAGCCTCGCTGCTGTTTGTGGGTGTGACCTACGGTGTGAACAATCACTGTCAATCAAAGGAGGGTTCACGCCCACAACAAAATGCAGCAGAACGGCAAAACGGCAAGAGGCAAACAGCTCCAAACTGTTGGTTATGATTGATGTTCCATCCACATAAATAACATTGCAGCTATCTAACTATCTGCGCAGAAGGCGTGGTTGGGAATTCTGTTGTCCCTTACTCTAGAGAAAATATGACATAAGCCATAAACAGTTGCATCCAGAAGAGTAAGAAGCTGCATGAAACAGGGCACAGGGCAGAGGATGTCGTTACCCGGCTGTCCAAACACACACTCAACAACGATGATGGTGGTGTAATCAGCCAACGGACCAAGACCCCCTTTACGTTTACATTTGAGAAATTGAGCAGTTGCTCTTATCCAAACCGATTTACAATCAGTACATTAGTCAGAAGCAGGAGAAACAACAATATATCGCTGTCGGTACAGGATGTTCATCGAACCAAGTGCCAAGCACCAATAATTGCTAGGTTAACCCATTCCCTGTATGCAACAAAGATAGCTAGGATAAGATGCTACTCAACTAAGTAAAAACATTTTGTGCCAGGATGTACGACATATAATAACTGTGTACATTAAGTGCCAGGATGTACAACATACAATAAGTGTGTACATTAAGTGCCAGGAAGTACGAAATACAATAAGTGCGTAGGACGGCTGGGCAGGGAGGCAGGGAGGCTAAGCAGAGACTAGGTTAACTCTGAACAAGTGAGTCTTGAGTCTTTTGCGGAAGCTGTTGAGCGACTCTGAGATCCTTTACCCCAAAAGTTATGCAGGCAGCATGTTTTCGGTCCAAGTAGAATCCACCCAAGATATCAGGTCAAAGGACCAGTGCTCTATCATAATTAGATGGGTCACAGATGGATTTCAGGAAACACTGATTGCTATTGCGGACTATGAATCATCTACAGGGCAGTGACTGAAATAGGTATTCTCCACATCTCTCTCTGAGTAGGCTCCTACTGACGCTCATATAGGGTGTTACGTTGATCGTCTGATGCTGTGCTGGCAGACACAACAGGCAGTAGGAAGAGCGTCCTTGTCGTCAATGCCTCATGACACAGCATGGTTCGTAAGACAGAGAACGGTAAGTATTTTGGAAGGCCGTCCCTTTCATCACTGCTTCATGATACCGCAGGGATCATAAGAGACACAGGAGTGTACGCAGAAGTGGGAGGAGATGAGTCAGGACAAGCATCACAGACGAAGGTGACCAATAGAGGAAACTAGGTGGTGGATAAGGATGGAGCTCTATGTAAAGTGCTTGCGAGCCTCGGGAATCCTCAGGAAGCCTTTGACGTGCTGATGACTTAGATTCCCTTGTAAAAGACGGTAGACTAAAGCCAACTGTGTTGGCCTCTGTAAGGCCAAGGCAAAGGGATTCATGTAAGCGCTTTTGAATAAGCTCTTCTGAGACACTGCTCACTGCTAAAATTCTGCATTGCATTTCAGAGCATACGTCTCCTCTTTTAAAATACTTACAGACAATTTCTATAATCATGGGTAGCCCCATTTGTGAAGGAATCTATAAAAAGCTGGACAATTCTAGCCTCGGGTTCCACTGTTATTGTAAGAACCGGTATTGGCATAAAAAACCTCATCATGCATCCCTTGAGGGAGCCAGTGCTGGTGGTGACCAGATGTGGTCCAGACCATTCTGATTTCAGAGTACCTTCCACCAGGTCACTATATGCGAGGTGATGGAGAATATTCTCTGACTGGAGCATTGTATGATCCAGAGCAATATAAATGATTCCTTAATAAATTATGCAATTGGAACTTGCCTTTCAAAACACATTTGAAAGGTTTTGCCATCCCCTAGGAACCCCTATCTCTGCATATACAATTTGCACGCTATACCTCTACTCCTATTTTCAGAGAATGAATGGTGCTTTATTAGTGGAAGTGTGGCTCGATAAAATGGGCAAATATGTAAAGCGATGGCGTAAAAGGGATTCATTCGTATACGTGTGTGTACGTATGTTTGGTGCCCACATTACTGATCCTCCTGTAGTCCTTGCTGGAAGGAAATAGGTCACCCCCCACCCTGAAGGTCTATACTGCAGCTAGCCTGGAAGCACCAGATGAACTGCAAACTGCAATCAGTCTGGAACCTCTCCGTTCATTTTAGATTTCCAGGGGCGTCACCTACGACGCCTACGGGTGACGCAGCACTTAGCCACAGAAAAACCTCTTTCTTTTCAACAAAAGCTTAATGTACATTTGTTTGTTCTTCTTTAAGTGCGAATACAACCTTCGTTGTTTAATACTCTCTCGATAGGGTAAGCAACAGACCGTTTTACAGCAGAGACAGCAGTCATCGTATTTATAAACAGTAAAAAAAAATCAAATTAGATCAACAGTACTTCTTTTTCGTACTGAGCAGAAATATGTCTGTATGGGAGGGGAAGCCAGACCTTATGTGTAGAGCAAATGAAACATGAGATAGATCTGGTTCCCAGGCTATACTGCGGCCCTCTCATCACAACATGTTCAGGGGAACGAGCGCCCGACCAACCCGGGGGCCCTCATGGGTTGGTCTCAAGGTTCCCCAAAGGCGCTCTCCAGCTGGGGCCATCTAACAGTAACCTTGAGAGTGCCTTCATTGGACATACCCCTGGGCCTAGATGCCCTCTCTCTCCCCCCCAATAAGCCTCTTGAAGAGTATTAGTTGAAGTGACCGCCTGCTGAGGCCGCTTTCCTTCTAGCTCTATCATCAGCCGAGCCTTTCTGGATGACCGCCAGAGTTTTGCGCCCGTCTGAACCAGAGCCAAGAGCCCCATTTGATTATATAGGGGTGTAACAGAGTGCTACGCTAACATGATGCTAGGAGCTGGAAGGTGGCTGTACGAGAGACAGAGAGCTGCGCTTAGATGATGCTAGGAGCTGGAAGGTGGCTGTTGCAGCGGAGAGACAGAGTGCTACGCTAACATGATGCTAGGAGCTGTACAGAGGCACCGGCTCATATTAAAACAAAATACAAACATCAGGGACTGACACCAGTGCTCTATCAATCCTCATTCCAAAAAAAGTTTGGTATGCTGAAAACAAGTCAGTGGGTTGTCAGTGTTGTCGTCCAATGTTTAAATAGGGGGGGTTCAGAAAACACGTTAAAACTTCATTTGGATTGGTCAAGGTGAATCTTTTGAGACGTTGTGCAATGGCCTCAGGTGCTCTGCCACTCATCAGCTCACACCTCTCTCTGCAGCATGCTTAAAGTTCATTGTCAGGAAAAGAACAGGACCTGAGATCGGAGCAGAGTACAACGTGTTGGCGGTGACAGGTGTGTGACGTGTGTGAGACTGTGTGAGTCAGTGTGTGTGTGACGGTATGAGTCAGTGTGTCTGTGTGTGTGTGTGTGGTGGGGGGGGGGGGGGGGGGGGGGGTGCGTGTGTGAGCGGGAGAGCAACAGCATTGACATCATACTAGACAGAATTACTGAAGCAGGAAACTCATTCACACATACACACACACTCACATATACAAACACTCACATACACACACACACACACACACACACACACACACACACACACACACACACACACACACACACACACACACATACACACACACACACACACACACACACACACACACACACACACACACACACACACACACACACACACACACAGACACACACACACACACACATACTCACACACACACAGCCACCAGATGAGTCACCACTCATTCACACTATCAAGGCCATATTCATCAGCCCGCGTGGGTCATCAAAACATTCATGCACACACGGCTACTTCAGTTCAGCAACGTCAAAGAACAAAGGAAGCAGCACAGAAAACACGTTTGTCATTGCGTCAAGGGCTCTTAGACATCACACAGGAATGATAAGAACCTCATTCAGCAGAAACAGGAAGTTAAAAGTCCTCTGATAGCTTTGCTCCAGCCCCTCACATTGTGTTCACCATCATCCCCCCGGTGAACACACGGGCAGTCCAGTGTTGCTGAGGTGGATTGACCCCCAGCCCAGAGGTTCTGGGTTCAAGCCCAGGGTTTGCAGCATCTACCTATGGGCCTCTCTGAGGCCTGTCTCTCTGAGGCCTGTCTCTCTGAGGCCTGTCTCTCCTGATGCTTGTCCAACCCCCACCAGCTCCTTCATGACGTGGATTCAAGAGTTCTCTCTTTGTATAAAAGCGGTCTTCTAAATGACAAACTAGCCGTTTGTCATTGTCCAGCGGATGAGGACAGACTTACGGTCTCGCAAGGGCGTCCTTGGACATCGATCTATTCTTGACACAGCCACTCCCTCCAGGCAGGAGTCTAACAGCGTCCTCTGCTCTGCACCATTCATATCCATTCATACTATATATTATACATTTATTTAATAAAGACATAAGGCAATACAATTTGTTATATCCACATTAAAGCTGATATAGACCACCCCCGCTCCACTCAGCTCCCTCCACATCTCTCCACCAATGAGAAGTGCTGCGTTTCATGCACCTGTTTTTATGGCAGGCAGAATGGATTCCACAAACCAATCAGGGGAGAGAGTTCCTGATTGGTCATAATTGAGCCATCTCTTAAAACCTAACAACAGTCCCTTTAACTCAGGGATGGGCAACTGGCGGCCCGCGGGCCGCATACGGCCCGCATCCTCACTCAGTCAGGCCCGCACATAATTAAAATATATAAAAAAAAAAAAAATGTATTGAGTTGCAGAAAACTCGGTCAAGAAAGATGAGAAGAATTCATAGAATTCAAAGGCAAACCCATGCTTCTAGTTTGCTTAGAAACGATATCAGTCATTAAAGATATCCACTTAAGTCGCCACTACAACTACTTCAACTGTAATGAATATCATGCTTGTTGGGTTTGAGTTCATTGAGTTGTTGCACTCAATGTTGGGCCACTGTTTTTCAGTTTTGTGACATCATTGAATGATGATGTATGTGAGCCCTTTGCACTGATAAAAATACTACCCATTCATGTGGCTGTTTGAGCATGGAAAACATGAAATTAATGTATGTTGGTTCAATTAAAATACCGTACATAGGTTATGTTTCTGGAAGATTTTTTAGTTAGTGGCCATCCTCAAAATGCACCAGAATACAGGAAATCATATCTACCAAATACAAAATTGTGTAGCTTCTCTCAGCTAGCGTTTAGTTGAAGTGTGCAGTCATGTGGCCCTCTGATGGTTATGATGAAAAATGTGGCCCTCTTTATCATGAAAGTTGCCCATCCCTGCTTTAACTCATATCAATATATAGAATCATTAAATGACCATAGAACATAGGGGGGACGGTTGACACAACTTCAGAAGAGCCTGGAAGAGCCTGGTTGTTACGCCCAGGTAAAGGTTGTGGGTTCAAACCCGTGTGTTTTCAGTGTCAATCAGAGGCAGATGTCCAAACATGTATCACCTCACTTAGAATAAAGCATCTGCTAATGACTAAACAGGAAGTGAACAGAAAGCGGTGCACTTACAAACTTCCTCTTCAGCTTGCCCTTGGCGGCGCGAGGCTGCCTGTGAGTGCCGGGCTCCGAGGCCACGCCCAGGTGGTCGTCCACCGACAGGCTCTTCCTCAGGTAGGCCGCCCGCGCCCGCAGCTGGGAGAAGGGCGACTGGGAGCGGGGGCGGGGCTCCGGGCAGGCTCCGCCCCCACGACCTGGCCCCGCCCCCTCCATCATGGATGCCACCTCCCCGTCGTCCTCCAGCCTCCAAAGCTCGCCTGAGAAGACAGACAACCAAACGTTGAGGATTATTAATGACTATTGATTATACAGATTCAGTGAATTCAGATACTCAACAACATCATCAAGAAGCCTTTAGGAATCTGCCATCATTCTCAGGTCTACAGGTTCACAGGTCTCCAGGTAAATGGACTCCATTTATATAACGCTTTATTAATCAGCGGCCACCCAAAGTGCGTTACAAGATGGCCTAAAATTCACACATCCATGCACACATCCATGCACACCATGCAGGGCCACAGCAAGCTAATCGGGAGCAGTCAGGGTGTCAGCAGTCTTGTTCTGTAACACCTCGACATGCTAGAAGGAGCCGGGGATTGAAGTAGCAACCTTCCAGTTAACAGCCAACCCGCTCTACCTGCTGAGACACATGTCACCCCAAGCTCTACAGGTCTACAGGTTTACAGGTATACTGGTCTACAGGTCTACAGGTCTACAGATCTACAGGTCTACAGGTCTACAGATCTACAGGTCTACAGGTCTACAGGTCTACAGATCTACAGGTCTACAGGTCTACAGATCTACAGGTCTACAGGTCAACAGGTTTACAGGTCTACAGGTCTACAGATCTACAGGTCTACAGATCTACAGGTCTACAGATCTACAGATCTACAGATCTACAGATCTACAGGTCTACAGATCTACAGATCTACAGATCTACAGATCCACAGAGGGCATTGGGAGGAGACCAGCTCCTCTCTCCTGCCTCTCTCTGTCAATGACTTCAGATGAGGTCGTAGTGGACAGTGCTGTCTTTCCACACTGCTTAGGGTTTCTCACCAGTTGCTTTTCATCCACGTGTATTGGCTGACCCTCACCAACAGCTACTCACCATCAAGGCAATCCATACCTTCACAAAAATAGAGTATCCGCCAGTAGAAGACTGTGGTTGAACTGGCCAGCTCCCAGTGTCCACCAGTAGAAGACTGTGGTTGTACTGGCCAGCTCCCAGTGTCCACCAGTAGAAGACTGTGGTTGTACTGACCAGCTCCCTGTTTCATCCAGTAGAAGACTGTGGTGGTACTGGCCAGCTCCCAGTGTCCGCCAGTAGAAGACTGTATATGTACTGTATATGCAGCTGCCAGTGTGTACATTTGAACCAGTGTGGTGGATTTAGAATACTGGTTATTTTCACATGGGTAGTTAAAGAGCTCCATAAATGAGGCGCTCAGGAGAAGCCCTGTTCCAGGCTTTAAACTGTCATTAAACAGTTTCAGAGTGTGACACCTCCATCTGCTGATCCACAAATCAGGACCACGGCTCTCGTCCAGGCATGAGGAAGTAGAGATGGAGTTTAATGGCTGCGTTAAACCATAAAAGACATTCAGCGGACAGCCGTTAAACACTATACTGAGCATGGCCCTGTAAACACCCCCCCCTGGTCCCTGTGAACACTTGTTTTATGCTCATGATCGGGGTAACTAGCAGTTCCACTACTGATGCAATACAATAACACACCAAACCTTTGCCATGGGATATTTACTATGCAGTGATTTCGTGCAGATGCTTTTAATCCAAAGTAACGTGCAGTGCACACGCCGCACAGATTGTGTACACACAACCTTCCGCCGAGCGATTGGCCAATCAGTGCTCCCCCCACTTTGAGGATTTCTGCTCGAAAAGAATGCACTTGTTTGTTCGGTTTATGATCTTACAAGATTTATGATCTTCAATATAGTTATTTATTTATTCCTATTTGTCAGTGTCTAAAACAAGACCTTTATTGAGGGAAAACTGGGGTGAAATCCTGTGTTTGTATTTTTGTGATTTTCACTGCTTTTCCTGAGAGACTTCAACATGAGGACGAAGGTCCGAGCCCCTCCCCGTCCCCAAGGAGGGGCTTACCCACGATGGGACCCCAGGAGTGTTTGGCTTTGTGGAGCACCGTCGGGGCAGTGGTTGCAGTTCATCCATAGAGTGGTAAGCTTCGGCTTGGCTTTAAATAGCATCACAAATTTGCTGTAGGCCGTAACCATGGAGATAATACGCCCTTCCTAGAGCTCACATTTTGTACCAGATTTCCGTGGAGCACTAGGAGTTCATGATGGTCAAGGTGTTGGAGTTATTATTAGTCTAGGTGGTAATCGCCATAGGGAGGGAGGAGTGATTGATCAGAGATGCAAGGCATGGTGTTCTGACCGCCTGCGACTCAGCTGCCAATCAAATGGTCGGAGTCTGAACGGCCATAGAGAGACAGAGGTGCACAGGGTGTGGGAATAGATTCAATTAGAGAAGAAATAATAAAGGTGCTTCTCCTCTCATGCTTCATCCAGCGCTCGAGGAGATGGGGGAGAATAGTGGGAGACGGGGGAGAGAGAGAAAGAGAGAGGGTTAAAGAGAGGGTAACAGACGGATGAGGAGACCATGAAGAGAAGACAAAGGGGGCTGAGAGAGAAAGACAGAAGACAGTAGAATAGGGGGAGAAGGGAGGATAACCATGACAGCTCATTGGTGGATTATTGCGGTTGCTAGGCAACAAGGACAGAACAGACTACAGACTACTCAAATTGATATTTGCGACAAAAAAAAAGAGATTGGTGCAGGGTTAGGAAAAGAGAGAGAATGAGGGACAGAGAGACAACGATGAGAGGTTATTTTTAATTATCTGTTTGTTTTTTATACATATTTTATGCATCAAAATGTTTTCTTTTCATTTTAGTTCATTTTCAAGACTCTTATTTGATTGCAAGGTTGCAATGTCACACAGCTGTTGAGACATTTATTTTAATTCTATAATATATTTAATTTTGGGCACATATTTTGTAACTATGTCACACTTGCTTTGGCAATGCAAGATCAATTCCCCTGGGCGGTAAAGCCCCTTGGAGGTAAGTTTCACTGAGAATGAGTCACGGGGTTTTGGAGTGGTGACCTGCGGCCGGGTAGCAGGAGCCAACTGTTTGTTCTGTTCCCTGATGTGGAGACGTCGGTGCTCCAAAATAACGCCACCGACACCTGCTTCATGCTTTATGAGCTGATGGGCGGGTGTGGGCGGGTGTGGGGTGTTGTGTAGCACTACCACCTGCGAGTACTAGCGCTGCTGCTATAGACATGCTGATGGTACTAGACCTGCTGCTAGTGCTGCACAGTGTCCTCCCAACACCAAGGAGATGTGAATTCAGAACACAGAACCCTCTCTCCCTCCATCTCCCGAGACCCTTCCTAAACAGAGACACGGTCTGCCGAGATACCTACATAGTACTCATCAGTTTAAGATTAAGATTAAACCTACACACAACGTACTACTGAGCACTATTACAGTGAGCCCTCCAAGGACATCATCATCATCAGCTCCCAGTGCCTTCATGGCCCTAAGCCCCCCCAGACCACCCTGCACCGTCTGTGAACCTATTCCAGGGGCACAGGATCCAGGGACGGAGGAATCCCCTCCAACTTCAGAAAAAACATCAAGTTAATATAAATGATTTCTAAATAGATTATGCATTGAAATACTTGACCACACATTTGAAAGGTTTTGTTCAGGTCCGCCCTATGTATCCTGCTCAGGGGTCTATCTATATATATGATTGGCATGTTATACCTCTAACCTCAAAGAATGACTGGCGCTTTATTATTGGATGCATGGCTTTGTAAAATAGGTAATAATGTTTAGCGATGGCCTAAACGTGATTTATTCATATATTTATTCATATATATATATTTTAAGCTACTATTATTGGCTCTGTGTCTGTCGGAGCAGATATTTAATCTACGTGGGGGATATTATTGACGTCCCCTCCAGAGAATCCTCTGGAGCAGAGGTCTTCAACAGGGGGTCCGCGACCCCCTGTTGAAGACATTTTTACTTACTACTAGCGCCACAGAGGGGTCAAATGACCCCTGAGTCATTTGAATGAGAGGCTGTGCATTGGCACATAATGATTAATAGGTGGCACCAATGAGCTACGACCGCGCGAGCGCCACATGTGTGTGTGGGTCGCAAGCCTAGTCCTCACGATTTTGGTCATTTAATTCTCATTTAATTCTTGCCGTCGGCTTTCAAGTTTTGGTGACATTTTTATGTATTTGATTTTAATGAAAGCCCAGCAGGAGAGAGCTTTTCTCTGCCTGCTCCTTCAATTAAGAAGAAGGAGGACAGCAAAGCAACGTCAGTTTCTCGTCTGGTCTTTATAGGCCTACCCCTTTCTCCGCCGCAAACAATACGTATTTGGATGAGAGTGCGCAGCCAAGACTGTTGGTAGAGAGAGCGCTAAGCGGATAATGTACAGAACGCCGGTCATTATCTGAAAAATAAGCCCCGACAGGGCGAACCGGACCCTGACGCGAAGCGGAGGTGTCTTGCTTCGCCCTGAAGGGTAGGCCTATTACTTTCGATAATGACCGGCGACGTTCTATTATCCCGCTTATTACACGGCTATTTGCAAAAACGAAAATATATCTTCACACGGTGTGTCTTTTTAAATTTTTTTATTTTTACCATTCGTAGTGAAAGCAGAGAAATATTCCGCCAAAGACCTTGACGTCACTCGCCAGGGTTGATAAGTTTCCGGACTGCAGAGTGATAAGAAAGACGTGAATGAGGCAAAAAAATCGACTTTCCTTGAAAGCGGTCGATGTGCATAAAAGTAGCCTATAGGCCGACCAATTGCGAACTACTGAAGCTGCTTATGCCATCTCTAGGTTAAAAAATAGCCGCACCCACCCCAAACCGTGAGAGAATTGTATTCCGATTGAGGCGTATATATATGATCCTTTTCTATTCCGATGAGCTGTTCTTCCACTTCTTGTCTCAGTATTGTATGCAAGATAGCAGGTATGTTTATGCATGCCAGTGGCAGTAACAAGCATCACTAATTTTCCTTTCCACATTTATGTTTTAAAAATGTCTGTTATGTTTACAGTTTACTTACTGTACCTTGCACATGTTTAAAATAAAAACATGAACATATGAACCTACGTATTATTTGAATATCTTAGTATTGAATGCACAATAAAAAGGTTAATTTTGTACATGGCACCATAGGACCAGTTTAATATAAAACACAATTTTATATATTATATAAGTAGGGGGTCCCCGCTCCATCTCTCCATCAGTTTGGGGGTCCGTGGCCTGAAAAACGTTGAAGACCCCTGCTCTGGAGTATTCCATGTTTGTGGTCCGGCTGTAATGAGATGCCCTTGACATATTCTAAATAAATCAATGGAATAAAATCTAAATGTATTTAAAACGTATTCATTCCGACCGATAACTAAAGGTAGGCGCTTTTTCTGACTGGGAAAGGAGAGAAAAGGAGTAAAGGAGAGAACTCTAAAGTTGCTAACTTATTTTTTTTCAGTAAGGGTGATTATGAGGCAGCATAAGTGCTGCGTTTAATTGAATCCAGACAAAATTAAATCTCCCGCTTGCTCCCACTTCTACTTCCCAAGGGAGCATAACATAAAACTGGAGACATAGACATAAGCGAACAAACACACACACGGTCGGACACACAAGCGCACACACATTCACACACGTGTACACACACACGCACACACACACGCACACACACGCACACACACACGCACCCACAGACGCACACATACCTACACACGCACGCACACCTATTTGTTTACGGTTTTTCTGTCCTCTTGGTTTACATTTTCCACACCAGCTCCCCGTGACATCATCAGATCACCATGGAATCAAGGAAGCCATGGAGTGGTGAAAGAGGGCCGAAATTTCACAAAGGGCTACAAAAATAGAAAAATACCAGATTGCCCCCCGCCCCCTCCCCTGCAGGAGGTCTCCATGCGCTTGGGAACGAGACGGCACGTCAGGGAGGTCTGGGGGCTGTGCTTCAGCGCTGCGGCGGTAACGGCTCACCGCTGCCGTCTGAGAGGGCGTTGTGTATTTTTATCCTGGGCGGAGTGCGACTAACCGGAGCTCTTCAAGAGCAGCGTGACAGGAGCGCATCACCGCGGCTATCTGCCGCCTCTCAGGTGGACCTCCGCCTCTCTATGCTACGAACACGCTCTCTCACCAAACACAAAGAGAGCTGTCCTCCGCAGCCCCGCCGGCGAGCTGCCAGTCAGTATAACAGATCTGTGTGACTGACATCGTTACACACAGCCTTTACTTTCACTTTCAGGTTGGATATGCAATGTTCAGAAAGAGAAAGTCCTTGTCTGGGCTTGTGAGGTAACCTCTCGCTCTGAACTCGTTTGTCAACCGCCCCTCAACCGAATGACAACATCCTATTTGTATGTAAATGTCAGCAAGTACATAATAGAAAAACAACCTTATTCATTACCCATATGCGGGACGGTTATTGCTTCGGTGCGGTAATGCAAAACAAACCCTGAACAAAAGTGATTGGAAAAGTAACGCAACATGAGTTTTTTTATGACGACAGGACTGTGTA
Organism: Gadus chalcogrammus; assembly: GCF_026213295.1. NCBI lineage: Eukaryota > Metazoa > Chordata > Actinopteri > Gadiformes > Gadidae > Gadus > Gadus chalcogrammus. Next base: position 18,170,185 of record NC_079429.1, read on the forward strand.
ATGCGTTATGCCCCTCATATATTACATGAGTACAGCGCACACTTCAGAATCACACACCACTCTAATCACATCCTCAGTGGGCCTCAAATTACCGGCGGGGATCATGAAACAGTGAAGACAAAATCAGGGCTACAAGAAAGCAACTCACACAAGGACCCAGGACGTAAACCTTGCTGTGAGGAGGATTTGTTGCAATAAGCCTATGTTTCATCTCTTCAAGCTCCAGACAATGTGTTGTGGGAATGGTGACCTAATCACATATCCGCCGATCGCAGGCCCCTGGCCCCCAGGCCCCAAGGCCCCCCAGCCCCCCAGGCCCCGAGACCCAAGGCCCCAGATCCTAAGGTCCCCAGCCCCCAGGCTCCCAGACCGCCAGGCCCCAAGATTCCAGGCCCTAAGGTCCCCATCACCCAGGCTCCAAGGCCCCCAGGCCCGAGGCCCCCAAGACCGGCCCTGTGGCAAGCAGAAAGATCTGCCTTCTTGCCCGATGTGGCAACAAGACAATAACTATATGAGCCAATACCCACCCAGTCAAAAGCAGACCTCTATCCACACCATTAGAGAATGTGTCGAACGCAGTTTAGGTTGTAAAATATGAGACATTATCAGATATGAACTCTGACATCTTTTAAAAGTCCCATTCTGAAGATCCCAAAGAAAGTCCTTATTTTTGTCTATATTATGTCATTGCTGGGTATGAGCAGTGCACACGGCCACCACAGTGGATTTGACGTGTGTTTACAATGTAATAAGAGGAAGTGTTTTACTAGGAAAAACATCATTCATGGGTGTTGGATGACCGTTTGCTGTTTTGCCTGTTCATGATATGGTTACAAACGTCAACAAGTTGAATGTAACTTGAATAGCATTTAATTCCTAATCCATACAGAATATACAATAAAATATAGGCAGATTGTGTTATTTTATTGTGTTTAAATTCATTCTCCTCTATGGACAAGGCAGATCCTCTGGCCCTTGTGTGGCCGGCCACTCTAGATGGGGGGGCTGAGAGGACCCGGTCCTTTGTGTGAGATCCTTGAGATCCCCCCCCCATGACTCCTCCTCACCAGGCGGTGTGGGGCTGTGGGGGCAGGGGACTGAGGGAGCAGCCTGTCTAGGAAAGAGCTGACGTGTACGGCTGAGTTGGGGCGCCCAGCGATGGCTTGAAATGAGTCCACGTTGGACTGGAGCTATTACTCCTGTTGGACAGAGAGAAGCCCATAGACTCAATGGTGGACCAGGAGAGCATTTTGTAACCAGGATGAGACCAGCTTCCAGCAGCGGCTATAGCTGGTCCGGGACGCCATCATGGAATGAGAGCCACCAAATCCATCTAGAGTGGCAATAGCCTCAGAGGGAAGTAGAGGAAGCAGACAGCGTCAGTGAACTGGTAATGAGTATCAACATTCAGTCGCGTTGAGAGACGATCTGCACGCTTTCCAAAGCCATGAGCTAAGTGTGGAAGGACTATGACCAGAGAGTCCAGGTCATGTGAGTCTCTCCATGCCAGGGAGGGGGTCGACAGACTGTGACCAGAGAGTCCAGGTCATGTGAGTCTCTTCACGCCAGGGAGGGGGTCGACAGACTGTGACCAGAGAGTCCAGGTCATGTGAGTCTCGCCATGCCATGGAGGGGGCCGGTGACGGGAGACAATTCAGCCATCCTCGTCAGCAAATACGGGTTCAAAAGAATCACATCATGACACAGAGGAGGCATCAGCCCGACGTCTGTTTTACTCCCACATTTACATAACACCAACAGACAGCCAAAACATCATTCGGGCATAACATAATGAGAGCAGCACAATAGAAGGAGGCTATAACTCGATGCCTCACTGATGAGCCAGTGTAGACACGGCGTGGGTCGTAGGATGACAACGTCGTAAAACAGAACAACTAATACTTCAATATCAATGCATGCCCCCATAACCTGTGTTTCATTGTTATTTCATGACTTTGTGTGAACCCTCAAAAGAGGATTGTAAGCCCGATCAAAGTCAGATTACCTTGTCTCTATTTACTGATCATTTTGGGGGTTTATTACATTGGCCCGGTATGCATATTTGTAATATTTCACGGCCCGGTTTGTTCATTGTCTGTTAACACTGGTTCAGAACCCCTGGTCAAAGGGACTCATTTGGACAACAATGTTGTATTGAATTGGTCCAGTATTGAGTGAAAACACTGCAGCCATAATACAGGAAAATGGGCGGCATTGTAATCCTTTGGGGCAATCACACCCCATCAATGGCCGCCTCTATAGCTGATTTTGTCTGACAACATCATGAAAAGGATCCCTACAACAAATATAACTTGTTTATTTAGCTTTCGATTGATCCGGTCTGTTTGTTATTGTGTCCAAGTCTCTTAAAGGAGAAGACTGGCGAGAGGGTAGTTTTTTCATGAAGAGAACTGTGGAAACATGCACACTGGAGAGAGCTGAGTTCTGTTGTGACTACAGAAAGCGTAGCTTTGTCTAAAAGATTTAAGTGAAGGAGAGTTGATATTGTAATGATAAAACAACATTTACTGCAACAACTAGTGATGTATGAATAATTTGTTCAAAAATAATTAAGCTTTGGTGCGATCAAGACTGGGTTGGAAACAATAACAAACAGACCAAGCGAAGGAAAAGAAAACATTTTTATTTTTATATAATTATATAATTTAAGAATATAATCTGTAGCATAAATAGCATAGATAGCACTTTCAGGTGGTAAATTGAAGGACGCTAATTCTCGATACTCGATACTGGACTGATTCAAGATTTTTTGACCACATTGGTCCCTTTGACTGAAAATGATCCAAAAGAGGATCCAGATTGAAAGTATGGCCTTAGTCATATATGAACAGTGATGCTTAATGTCCTTGATTAGTCTTGTGCTAATTAGACAAATAAAATGCTGAATACCAAAAATACATAAATAAACAACAAAAAGACAAAAGAAAAAGGAAAACTAAGTAAATGAAGTAACTTTTCCACCAGTATTTGTCATTGATTGTGAATTAAAAGCTAAATTCAAAAGGTAGATATTGAATGACCATTGAAGGATGTCACGGCTGCCACCTGTTGTTCGTAGGTTAGTTGTTCTATGGTCTGAAGGCAAAGATGGAGAAACTATGTGCTGCAATGTGTTAATGACTACAGATATAAGAGCTTTACATGCAAGTCAAACTGATTCTAAAAGCCCAGGGAGCTAGTGTAGCATAGCTACAACTGGAGCCTCTACATTTGAGACAGGAGCCACGGGCCACATTTACGGACCCATTGTATACTGTCATACTGTATACTGTCATACTGTATACTGCAGGGATTTAACTCAGAGTCTAAGATACCGCAAGTTATTTCCACACAGACCCGAGAAGCAGACTCATACGTCTCTCCAACAATACATTCCTCTTTCCTTTTGGCCCGAGTAGATCTATTTCAGTTTTATCATTCTTTGCTTTGATGACCTTGCTCCATTTATGTATTGAAATAAGGCAGGATCTCCTCTCTCTGTACAGAGGGAGGAGAAATGGGCCAAGCCAACTTCCTTATGTGATACCCAAAGCGTCACATCGTTCTGATACATGATCTCCAAGACTTTCCTTTCAGTAATATACAAAGGTAACAAGCTCAGAAAATGTGCAGAGACACCAACCACATTTTTCACGTGATCGATGAGAATGTCATACCTTTATTTGATCGACACATCATTGCGCTGTCTGATCAATGAAATAGTGTAGGGCAGCGGGTGTGTTTGTGCGATTTATTTAAAGCGTACTTACTTAAGCGTGCAAGTTATAAAACACATAAAAATTGCTCCCATGTCACCTCCCGGGCTCCGTAGATGGGTCTGTTATCATCAAAATTATGTTTATTTTCCCTGTGTGTGATGACCATGTTCCCTGTGTGTGTATGATGTCATACCATATTACCTTTGGGTGATGTCATACCATATTACCTTTGGGTGATGTCATACCATGTGACCTGTGTGTGATGTCATACCATGTTACCTGTGTGTGATGTCATAACATGTTCCACTGTGTGTGTTTGTGTGTGTGTGATGTCATACCATGTTCCCTGTGTGTGTGTGTGTGTGTGTGTGTGTGTGTGTGTGTGTGTGTGTGTGTGTGTGTGAGTGTGAGTGTGTTTGTGTGTGTGTTTGTGTGTGTGTGTGTGTGTGTGTGTGTGTGTGTGTGTGTGTGTGTGTGTGTGTGTGTGTGTGTGTGTGTGTGTGTGTGTGTGTGTGTGTGTGTGTGTGTGTTTGGATGTCATGCCATGTTCCCTGGATGTTCTTTTCTCAAAGGGACTCAATGTAACGTTCTGGGAATCAATGCAGATTCTTTGTATGATGAAGGTGTATCATTTAATGTTTTGCTGTCAGCACAATAGGTGAAGGGGTAACTGCGATCGTTTACCTGCAGGGGGCAGTGTGCAGGCTTTAGGTTGATGGGAGATGGAGGGCAGGATTGTCCTGCCTGGGGGGCTTCCACCAATCAGGTTGGAGCGGTGGACCCTGGCGGCAGCAGGGGACTGGGGGATGCTGGGAAGGGTCCGCGATTTAGCCAATAGAGGCCTCTGCAGGGTTCTCTCCAGCGACCTGGTTGGACAACAACAAGCCAACCAGAGCTTAGGGATGGATGGAAACAAGGCAATGAAGGGGTATGGCACACAAAGAGGAATTCAAAGTCACACACACACACACACACACACACACACACACACACACACACACACACACACACACACACACACACACACACACACACACACACACACACACACACACACACACACACACACACACACACACACACACACACACTAGGGTGAAGTGAAGAGCTCTTCAGCATGGATCAATAACTGAATGACTAAAGCAGTCTTGCAGCAGATCAATGATAATATCATCGCCATAGAACAGTATGGACCAAACAACCTTATATTACTACGCACCAAAGACATCAGATATACAGCAGACGGCTACACCTAAACACCATACACATAAGACATCAATTTAGCATGTAGAAGCTACTATCCAGACCGCCTTGCATATGTGTATTTTAGAAGCATGTCATCAAGGAGCAGGTAGGGGTCTGACAGTGAACACAGAGACCGGTCATTAGGAGCAGGTAGGGGTTTGACAGTGACTACAGAGACTGGTCATTAAGGACCAGGTAGGGGTTAGACAGTGAATACAGAGACTGGTCATTAAGGAGCAGGTTGGGGTTAGACAGTGAACACAGGGACAGGTCATTAAGGAGCAGGTTGGGGTTAGACAGTGAACACAGAGACAGGTCATTAAGGAGCAGGTTGGGGTTAGACAGTGAACACAGGGACAGGTCATTAAGCAGCATGAAGGGGCTAGCTAGACAGTCAATACAAAGACAGGTCATTAAAGGAGCAAGTAGGGGCACCTTGTTGGAACAACTACTAGACTATCCTATGCAGACAACCACAGTTCCATGCATTCCACTGCAGACAGCTCCATCAGAAACTCACTAGAGACCAATGATTAAACATTCAAAATTCAGCGTAATGTCAGTCTCAAATATCTCCAAAATGATATGTTTTAAGTTGGATTTAATCAAAGACTGATAAAGTTGTTCTTTATAAATATTTGGACAATTCACACTGAATTAAATTCCTTGTAGCCTCTGTGACGGTTTTAATACAGATGGTGAGAGCATAAGGTTGCATATGGCGGTTTACATTCAGAGACAGGGAGAAGTAATGATGTTGATAGTTCAAGTCCTCGCATGACATTTTTAGCGTTGTGTGTCTGAGGAACACCACATTATCGTCCCCTCTCCAGCTGCCTGCTAGAAGGCTTCCCGCCTCAATGTTTCTGTCAGATAATGATGCATGCTGGGAATTGGGAAACGTTCAGAGCCAGCCTCACTTCCACGTGTTTATAAACAAACATACGCCATTTTGTTTTTCAGGGGCCGCAGCGGGGGAACTAGTTTGAGTCTCACTTTATGTTCGCTGTTCTTTGATTTTTCTTGCTTACTTTCTTTCTTCTTTTTCTTCTTTCCATTATATTTCTAGTATGTACGTTGTGATGCTGACTGAAAAGGTTCTCTATACGGCAGGGTTCCACTCTGTAGGAGAGCCTCAGAGCCGGATAAGGCCCTGAGCTGGTTCCTGTGATTGTTGCCGTGCTAGCCTGCTTCTTAGAAGGTGCTTGGTTAAACTACTAAAGTACCTCAGTCTTTTTCCCATCATCAGGTTGAGAAGGATTTTGTTGAGACAGCAAGCCCTCGATATCAGGTCGATATGCACAAGGTACAATTTCAAATATATAAAAGTTCAGAAGGTAACAGCAGTATGATTATATCAAGTAAATTCAACTTCTGCTCCCACAGCAATTTCGGTTGAAAAGGATATCTGAAATTGTTTTACTCCCCACAGTCCAAATGGAGAGGATGGATTGGATGATTGAGTCGGCGGTGGACAGCTTTATTCTTTAGTTTGGACTCACTCAGAGAGGATTCACCAACGTGACATGCTGCACTCAACCCTCTAGGTCTCAACACACTACCACAGCTGGCCCTCTGACTGACACCCTGGCCCTCAGCATGGAGCTGGTGGTCTGATCCAGAGCGCACACAGCACCACCCAACACCTCCACAACATGAGCCCATGCTCTGACGGAGCACACACAGCAACACCCACCACCTCCACAACATGAGCCGGTACCTTCCTACCTCCACCACAAAAACAACTTATTGTAGTATAAGTATAAGTGTAGTATTATTTTCTCTATTATGCTCGCTAACACCTACTTCTGTTCAAATATTTGGTCACGAATATTTAGATAGAATGTAGCTAATAATAATTCATATAATTAGAATTACAATTGTGAAGATGTGAATGGCATCTTCACTGCGTTGAACATGTTTTAAAAGATTCACGTGTTCCTGTCCGGCTGTTAGCCCTGTAGTAGTCTGCAGCTGTGGCTCATAGGTTAATTGAGCCACACCCATTCTGGTGCTCCTTAAGAGGGCCAGAATGGGTGTGGCTCATAGGTTAATTGAGCCACACCCATTCTGGTGCTCCTTAAGAGGGCCAGAATGGGTGTGGCTCATAGGTTAATTGAGCCACACCCATTCTGGTGCTCCTTAAGAGGGCCAGAATGGGTGTGGCTCATAGGTTAATTGAGCCACACCCATTCTGGTGCTCCTTAAGAGGGCCAGAATTCTAGACTGGAGCGAGGCTTGAGTTGTGCAAGTGACTCAACTCTGTGGTATTGTTTTTAAGTACAAATATGTTTTTACCAACAACATTGTGCGTTAAGGAAACGTTGAGGGTCTTTGGGGAAAGCTTTCACTACAAAGCCCAGGATATGGTATTTTGTGGTCAACAAGGATTACAGCATCCATTAACTCAACCTGCAGATGGATTCTGAGTTTATCTTTTCAGTGACCAAACAAGAAATCAATTGCGAATTGAACCCACTAAGGAAAGAAGAGACCGTTATTATTTTGCGACAAAATGCCACACAAGCAAACAAACATTAATTTACGATGACAATCACCCTAACAAGGTTAGGAAAGTTAATCACAATAAAAAGTGTTTAATCAAAACCTCAGCAAAATCACACACACTGACAAACATAGAACAAACAAACCAACACAGACAAAGACACACACACACACACACACACACACACACACACACACACACACACACACACACACACACACACACACACACACACACACACACACACACACACACACACACACACACACACATACAGAGAACAAACAAACCATCACAGACCAAGACACACACACACACACACACACACACACACACACACACACACACACACACACACACACACACACACACACACACACACACACACACACACACACACACACACACACTCGTTCCAGCACCTGATCTGACATCAGGCCCCCATCGCTCCACTCAGCGTGTGTTATTGTGATCAGACCTCAGGTCAGACCGCCCCAATAAGCATGTATTTCACGCTGCTTGTGTCCATTGCTATGGCCAGTCATCAGAGAGCGGGACTGCCTTAAGGAGGGCTTCACCCCCCCAAGCCTTTACAGAACGCTGACATCACAGGTTCCTTGGGCTTTTCATTTGAAACGGAGCATGTTGCGAGACACATCACGGCTTTGGTGTTGAACGCAGCAAATCTGTGCGATACATGATGCTTTCACTTTGAAAGAGGCAAAAGGTCCTTCCAGTAGAATCACAAACGTTTGAGACAACGGAATAGATGCACAAGGAAACAAATGTACTCATGGATATGCACAGACCAACACCAGCACACATTCAGTGTTAATAGGCATTGTTGTCAGTGGCCAATAATGACCTGCATGATTACATGCACAGCACACACACACACACACACACACACACACACACACACACACACACACACACACACACACACACACACACACACACACACACACACACACACACACACACACACACACACACACACACACACACACACACACACACACACACAATTGACTTAATAAAGCATTACTAATGGTAGAAAAGTAAACACTCACACACACAAACACACACACACACACACACACACACACACACACACACACACACACACACACACACACACACACACACACACACACACACACACACACACACACACACACACACACACACACACCAAGACTTATGGAAGTCCCACAAGCCCATCATTACATGGGTAATACACTGGACTGAACGCCCTGGACCACTCAGTCACCGTGCCAACCTGTTGCTAGGCAACCAAGAGGAAAGGAGGAGAGGGGGGAGGAGAAGAATGGAGAAGGGAGAAGGGGGGAAGCCGAAGAGGGAGAGTAGAGTAGGAGGGCAGAGTGGAAGAAAAGAGGAGAGGGATAGAAGGAAGAGTGGAGGAGACCAGGGGAGAGGAGGAGAGGAGAGGAGGAGACCAGGGGAGAGGAGGAGAGGAGAGGAGAAGACCAGGAGAGAGGAGAGGAGAGGAGAAGACCAGGGGAGAGGAGGAGAGGAGGAGACCAGGGGAGAGGAGGAGAGGAGAGGAGAAGACCAGGAGAGAGGAGAGGAGAGGAGAGGAGAAGACCAGGGGAGAGGAGGAGAGGAGGAGACCAGGGGAGAGGAGGAGAGGAGAGGAGAAGACCAGGAGAGAGGAGAGGAGAGGAGAAGACCAGGGGAGAGGAGTAGAGGAGGAGACCAGGGGAGAGGAGGAGAGGAGAGGAGGAGACCAGAGGAGAGGAGGAGAGGAGAGAAGGAAGACCAGGGGAGAGGAGGAGAGGAGAGGAGGAGACCAGGGGAGAGGAGGAGAGGAGAGGAGGAGACCAGGGGAGAGGAGGAGATGAGAGGAGAGGAGGAGATACAGGAAGAGAATAGAGGAGGTGGGGGGTAGCAGAGGAGGAGAGGATAGAGGAAGTAGGGGATAGGAGAGGAGACTAGGGGAGAGGAGAGGAGAAGATACAGGAATAGGATAGAGGAGGGTGGGGGATAGGAAAGGAGGAGAGGCGGAGAGGATAGAGCAGGTGGGGATAGGAGTGGAGGGGAGGAGCAAAGGATAGAGGAGGTAGGGATCAGAGAGGAGGCGAGGAGGAGAGGATAGGGGAGGTGGTGGATAGGAGAGCAGAGTAGAACAATC
>NC_079429.1:18187309-18202309 GCF_026213295.1 Gadus chalcogrammus
CACACACATGATATAATCAATCACACATTCTCAACAAAATAGCAAGATATGTTGTCTGCGTACATGCCTTATTATAGGTCTTTACGGACACGCAAACATATAAACAGTTCATACTGAAAATGCACACACACACAATTAAAGTTTAATTCTCGGTCCGAACATCTTAAAGAAAGAAAAAACTCCACCAGATGGTTTGTGTTCATGTATCAGTGAGCTGCTGTAATATCAGACTTGTTCTTAAGATGAACTGCGTCAGGTTTTGATGACCTTGGTTGAAGGCCTATCAGAGAATCTTGATGGGCCAATCAATCTCTGATGTGGTCAGTGAGGCGTCAGCCCCCAGGCTCTGTGACATCAGGACCATTGGCTCAAGGAGAGCTTCCCTAGAGCAGTCTAAAGCTATTGCCCCCCTGCATGAGGAACAGGTATTCAGGCCCGCAGGCCTGTGTCATAGACAGTACAGCCCTATGCCGGAGGGAAGCACAAATATATTTTTGGGCAAAAATATGAAGTTATTGTCAAACAGGTGTCCTCATTTTCTAAGAGAGCTCTCTTCTTCACAGATTATTTTCTAAGAGAGCACTCTTAAAAAATGAGGACACCTGTTTGATTATCAGTGATATAAATCACAGATTTTACCTTGATTATAAAAAATATATTTTGAGTCGAGGAAACCATGGATCCATGTTGAATTTCCCCAAACTCAAGGAGCCCATATCCAAATGACCTGTCTCCCTGTAACACTAACTCATCAGCTCAACTAGGCTTCACTGGGGAATAAGAAGGCCAGGGAGTGTGTGGGCACGGTGGATTCTCAGTTTGGTTTGCTCTCATCTCCAAAAAGACCTTCTATCTTCAAAGGCACAGTGAACAGACAAATGGAGACGGAATCCTCCACCTGGGACCAACCTGAGCTAAGAAGGTCCATTCTACTTCTTTAATGTTTGGTTGTTTGTGTTTTTAACTAGACTAAAATAGATTCTAGAGCTGGTTTTCCAACCTTATAAAGCATTGAACTCGTGCCTTTCAAGACTGCAAGAGGAGATATGAAGAAGCAGGAGGGAAACAGGGTGCAAACACTGTACTGACAGGACCAGAGAGCACCTCTAGACGACCACACATCAGATTAGACTACATCAGAAACTGTGTGACAGAACCCTAGACGACAACACATCAGATTAGACTACTTCCCATTAGACTACATTATTACATTACATGACATTATTACATGACATTATTTTTTGACTAGATCAGATTAGATTAGATCAGACTGGATTTATTATATTCAAATTAATTTTTGACAGTAATAGATTAGATAAGACCACTTAATCGACATTCATTGATTGTGGGCAAAACCTAATCAGCCCGCCTCTCGGCTGAGAGCAGCTGACTGACAGCCCAAGCAGTCTATAAAACACAGAGAAGGAGAGATAGTCGGCATGTTTCACATCTCGTAAAACTCTAGTGAATCTACACAGATTAGGTAGACAGACATGTGTGTGTGTGTGTGTGTGTGTGTGTGTGTGTGTGTGTGTGTGTGTGTGTGTGTGTGTGTGTGTGTGTGTGTGTGTGTGTGTGTGTGTGTGTGTGTGTGTGTGTGTGTGTTCCTATCCTAACGGATAGGAAGACAAAAGAAAGGATGTACCTTCTTATGTCTTCACCGTTTCCTTACCCTCTCTGTTGGAGTTGATCTCACCTGACTCACCGACTCCCCCTCCCTCCCTCCCTCCCTCCCTCCCTCCCTCCCTCCCTCCCTCCCTCCCTCCCTTCCTCCCTCCCTCCCTCTCCCCCTCATCCACACCCTCTCATCTTCTCACCCTATCCTCTCAGGGGGATGTGCGTCTGTGTTACAAAGCGCTCTTCTGATCCTGGTACAAACCTCGACGTCAGTGCACAACGCTTTGAGGAGGCAGGTCGAGGTCTAATCTGGCCTCAGGCGGCCCTCTCTCACAGCCTGACCCCAGGTCAGAGAGATGGGCACGAGCACTTCCTTCAGACTTCACGTGTCTCTCTCCTCCTCTCTTCATCGGCTCTCCGTCTTCATCATCATCCTCAGAACCTTCCCCAGTGCGCCCCCACCCCCTCTGCTTACGCCTCTCTGTCTCTCCACCTCCAAATGGTTGATGGTTCAGATCCCCGCCATGGGTATATGAGGGGGACGGTTGCCATGGTAACAAGGAGCTCTCTGCGTCTTCTTCCTTATAAATCTGTAACTTTCCTGAAAGTACACACACTCGGACTACTGCCTCAATAACCATGGTAACAGATCACTGGGATTAGAGGTGGTTACCAATGGTAACAACTCACTGGGATTAGAGGTGGTTGCCAGGGTAACAGATCACTGGGATTAGAGGTGGTTACCATGGTGCCAGAACACTGGAATTAGAGGTGGTTGCCATGGTAACAAATCACTGGGATTAGAGGTGGTTACCATGGTAACAGATCACTGGGATTAGAGGTGGTTTCAGTGGTAACAGCTCACTGGAATTAGAGGACATTACCAATGGTAAGAGCTCACTGGGATTAGAGGTGGTTACAATAGTAACAGATCAATGGGATTAGAGGTGGTTACCATGGTAACAACTCAGCGGGATTAGGAGTGGTTACCATGGTAACAGATCACTGGGGTAAAAGGTTAATCCAATGGGATTAAACTACACTTGATAGTGGTGGATGAAATCTTTTAGACAATTTGTGTTCTAACATGTGTGTGTGCTCGCGTGTGTGTCTGTATGCATGACACACACGCAAACACACAGACAGACTCAACCCTTTTCAGCAAGGTCGATTTTTTAAAGTGAGGATGTTTTACCTCATGGAGTGAGGTCAGGCTCCAGAACAGAACTGGTTGTAGCTCCTTCCTGTGCTGAGGGCCAGACAAGGGCAGCTGCTTCCTGTGTTCTGCTGACTCGCCCACCCCCAGAGCACCTCCCACACACACACACACACACACGCAGACTCACACGCACACGCACACGCACACACACACACACACACACACACACACACACACACACACACACACACAAACACTTGACCTCTCACCCCAGCATGGGGTGCTTGGAGTCCTTCTGATCCACTCCAACATGTTTTGATATTGTCATGACACCCACCCACGCATGCACACGCACATACACACACACACACACACACACACACACACACACACACACACACACACACACACACACACACACACACACACACACACACACACACACACACACACACACACACACACACACACACACACACACCCATCCATCCACCGACACACACAACCACACACATATATGTACACACACACATGGCCACAAACCTGGCTTGTTGAACTGAACTATAAAATCATCTTATTATGCAACCACATTGTTGAGGCGCTGATTGTATAGAATGAACCCTAATGTTGCAATACAAAGGAAAGTATTCATTCATGTTGTATCCTGTCTCACTCTCTACCACTCTCTCACACACACGTACAAACTTTTCTCCTCTTCAAGATGTCTTTATTCTTCTAAACCATGTAGTTCTCCTGTGTTTCCTATGGTGGTGTGTAGTGTCCCAGAGGCTCTTCCATCAGATACTGAAGCAATCCTGAATAAGAGCAGCAGTGGTTTACCCGCTCAGTGCCTCCACCACCTCAAACACAAACAGGTCTTTTCAAACAGCGTCGTCATCATGTGAACCCAGAGCGGGTAGGGGACAGCGTGTTGCTCAAGGATAGCTAAAGGTGAGGCTGTGGACACGGAACCCACGACCCTTCAGCTGTGAGAGCACACTACCCAGTGCACTTTGTGACCTTAGAGACCCCTTCAGGGAGGCCCGTCTTCTGACTCACATCGGGGCGCTACTTCAGAAGAGCCGTCCCCCTTGTTCTGAGTGACAGTTGGGTTCATCCTGGGAGGATGTGTCTGCGAAAGGGTTCAACTCGAGTGAAACCCTCGTCTGTTGTGCTCGACGCTCTGTGAAACTCGTAGTGCTGCATTCATGATCCCACTCAGTGACATGCTGCGAAGAGAGACTGGGAGTATGAATCTTAAGATGACATTATGATGAAGAGCGGTGAGTGGCACTGCGCTGGCCAGCTCCCACGTAGTCCTTCAGGACAATACGCTGATGAATGAGTCACATGGGACGGTTCTCCGACCTCCCTTATTGATACGATGTGTGCGTCCCCACCACTTCCCTCAGCATCTCCTCACATACGAAAATGTGAGGAAATGATCATCATTGAACTTCCAGCGGGAGATTATAATACTGCAGACACACGCAAGTACGTACACACACAAACACACGTGTGTCACACACACAAGACAGACATAATCACTCCAGAAGAACAGTTCTCTTTATATATTTCTCAGAAGCACACACACACACACAATCCCAGATGACTGCTGGCTGTGTTTTTGCTGAGTGAATCACAGCGGCCTCCTGTGATTCATTAGGTCCAACACGTCTCTCCGTGCGTGCGTGCGTGCGTGGAGTGTTCAGAAATAAGATAAATTTATTATATAAATACGAACATCCATCCCCTAAAGGTTTCCTAGATGGTGAAGAGTGATCAGTAGTCCTGGTTGAGATGATCCCTGAGCGGTTGCAATCCTTCCTGCCTCCATCCTGACCGGACCCCCCCTCCACCCTCACCCCCTCGCAGTCTCCCCTTCCACACAAATGAAGAAACCTGAAATAAAGGTTTTTTAGGTAAAAGCCTCAAAAGAAAACCCCCACGGAGTAAAGAAGTACTTGTCCTCGGCCGCTGAACAATCTGTGAGATGTTCAACCGTTTCCCTCTCTGAACACAAAGGACGGGGGTTTGTACAGGGACCACCAACTGCATTGCAGGGAACAATCGGTGCCAAGAAAAATACCTTCACCCATTTTATTGCAGGCATGATATGCCGCCTTTTCCCCCACTGTCTCCCCAAGGGTCGGCAGGGCGAGGAAGAGACCCGTCCTCTTCCTCCTCTCCTCTTCCTCCTCTCCTCTCCCTCCTGTCCTCTTCCTCCTGTCCTCCTCTCCTCTTCCTCCTGTCCTTTTTCCTCCTCTCCTCTTCCTCCTCTCCTCTCCCTCCTCTCCTCTTCCTCCTGTCCTCTTCCTCCTCTCCTCTTCCTCCTGTCCTCTTCCTCCTCTCCTCTTCCTCCTGTCCTCTTCCTCCTCTCCTCTTCCTCCTCTCCTCTCCCTCCTCTTCCTCCTCTCCTCTCCCTCCTCTCCTCTTCCTCCTGTCCTCTTCCTCCTCTCCTCTTCCTCCTGTCCTTTTCCTCCTCTCCTCTTCCTCCTGTCCACCTCTCCTCTCCCTCCTCTCCTCTTCCTCCTCTCCTCTTCCTCCTCTCCTCTTCCTCCTCTCCTCTCCCTCCTCTCCTCTTCCTCCTGTCCTCTTCCTCCTGTCCTCTCCCTCCTCTCCTCTTCCTCCTCTCCTCTTCCTCCTGTCCTCCTGTCCTCTTCCTCCTGTCCTCCTCTCCTCTTCCTCCTCTCCTCTTTCCTCCTCTCCTCTTCCTCCTCTCCTCTTCCTCCTTTCCTCTTCCTCCTCTCCTCTTCCTCCTCTCCTCTTCCTCCTCTCCTCTTCCTCCTCTCCTCTCCCTCCTCTCCTCTTCCTCCTGTCCTCTTCCTCCTCTCCTCTTCCTCCTGTCCTTTTCCTCCTCTCCTCTTCCTCCTGTCCTCCTCTCCTCTTCCTCCTCTCCTCTCCCTCCTCTCCTCTCCCTCCTCTCCTCTTCCTCCTCTTCCTCCTTTCCTCTTCCTCCTCTCCTCTTCCTCCTCTCCTCTTCCTCCTGTCCTCCTCTCCTCTTCCTCCTGTCCTCTTCCTCCTCTCCTCTTCCTCCTCTCCTCTCCCTCCTGTCCTCTTCCTCCTCTCCTCTTCCTCCTGTCCTCCTCTCCTCTTCCTCCTGTCCTCTTCCTCCTCTCCTCTTCCTCCTCTCCTCTTCCTCCTGTCCTCTTCCTCCTCTCCTCTTCCTCCCCTCCTCTTCCTCCTGTCCTCCTCTCCTCTTCCTCCTGTCCTCTTCCTCCTCTCCTCTTCCTCCTCTCCTCTTCCTCCTCTCCTCTCCCTCCTGTCCTCTTCCTCCTCTCCTCTTCCTCCTCTCCTCTTCCTCCTCTCCTCTTCCTCCTGTCCTCCTCTCCTCTTCCTCCTCTCCTCTTCCTCCTCTCCTCTTCCTCCTCTCCTCTCCCTCCTGTCCTCTTCTTCCTGTCCTCCTCTCCTCTTCCTCCTGTCCTTTTTCCTCCTCTCCTCTTCCTCCTCTCCTCTTCCTCCTTTCCTCTTCCTCCTCTCCTCTCCCTCCTCTCTTCTCCCTCCTCTCCTGTCCCTCCTGTCCTCTTCCTCCTCTCCTCTCCCTCCTCTCTTCTCCCTCCTCTCCTCTTCCTCCTGTCCTCTTCCTCCTCTCCTCTTCCTCCTGTCCTTTTCCTCCTCTCCTCTTCCTCCTGTCCTCTTCCTCCTGTCCTCCTCTCCTCTTCCTCCTGTCCTCTTCCTCCTCTCCTCTTCCTCCTGTCCTCTTCCTCCTCTTCCTCCTCTCCTCTTCCTCCTGTCCTCTTCCTCCTGTCCTCTTCCTCCTGTCCTCCTCTCCTCTTCCTCCTCTCCTCTCCTCTTCCTCCTCTCCTCTTGCTCCTGTCCTCTTCCTCCTCTCCTCTTCCTCCTGCCTCCGGGGCCTCCCAGACAGCGGGGCCGTCAGTCAGAGGGAGGGCCCCCCCGTCCATCACTCCAGCGGTCAGAGGACGGGCCCCTGGTCCCCGAGGGACCAAAACCCTTCAGCTGGTCTTACAAGGTCCTGAGGAGGACATTCAACAGCTGTTGTTTGAGTGTGGTCGCAAGGAATGGAAAGAGAAATGTGCTGCCCCTGCCTCGGTACCAGACCAGATCCATTGTAGCAGAGGTGTATGAAGTACTAGGAAGTAATACTGAGGAAAAGTACACATATCTTAGTTGAAGGAGACCTTAAAGTCATCCATAAGAAAGCACAAGATAATCTATTACATGATAAGACAATCAGGGAACGATGAGCCTGCTACAAATGCATTGGATGAAGGTAAAAATATGTTAATGCACTGAACTAAAAGGGAAAGTTGAAAGCAATATAAAAACTAAAAAAGAGCATGAATCTTCTTGATTCTAAATCAATCAATGGCAGAGAAACACGGAAAGGGAGGGACATTATTTGGTTGTTTGGTTTACAAAACTGTGATCTCTCTTCCACTCTTTTTGCCTTTTCTCTTCACAGCTCTTGATTCCAACCAACAGTCCTGACACTATGTCTCCCACATCCTGCTGGGGGAACAGAACTAGAAAACAAAGGCTCTTCATAACAGCCGCTTCAAGGAGTGACACTTCTTTCTGCAAACCTTGAACACCTGCTACATCTTCAAAACGCATTTAAAAAAAAGGAATCGGAAGTAGGAGAAAAGAAGAAGGTTAGATGGATCTTCAAGCCATGTTAGTAGCAGATGTTTTGCAGAGTCCAAGATACGGTCTATTCTTTCTCAATAGCAGACGGGCTGTTTCTTCAGCCCCAGGTGGGACCACAGGCTCCCGACCGCCTGCAGCAGGGAGCCAGACTGGACCCCAATAAGCCCTGACCTCCTTCCTGGAGTGGCCTAGAGGAACGGATCAGTGCTGACCAAGAGAAACCCCATCCAGGCCCGGGTGGAAAGAAAATTAAAAGTGCATTGGGTACGATTCAGAGCGGTTCATGGAGTGTCATTTGTTAGAAATTGTATCCATTTTATGAGTTACTTATATGAAAAATAGATTTCCCCCTCTCTCACTTTACAGCTCTCAGCTCTGAGCTGCAGCTACAGATTATAAGATTAAACCACACAAGGAAATGCTCCATCATGCATGAGGACACTGAGGAACAGAGCAGTGCTGTGTACTGGGAGGAATGGTCCAGTGCTGTGTACTGGGAGCTATCGTCTAGTGCTGTGTACTGGGAGGTATGGTCCAGTGCTGTGTACTGGGAGCTTACGCCCAGTACTGTATGCTGGGAGCTATCAACCAGTACTGTGTACTGGGAGGTATGATCCAAGGGCCCCTTTGCGGTTTATGCATTGAGATAATGTGGGAAATGCTATCACCAACCAGAGCTCTGCCCTATAGACATTCGAGTAAGCCCTCCCAGTTCTTCCTTCCAGGCTTGCATTGACTTTATATTATCATGTTAAAGCTCAACCTTCAGAGCATTGTTGCACTGTTACACTCTGTTAGGTCAACAGGGACACACCCAACTCACAAGATTTCGGAAAAGCAAGAGATTCTTAGCAAGCAAAAAAGGTTTCAGTACACCACAGAATACTATGGTATGTTATATGTTGGCATTAGAGGCAGATATATAAATCAGTATCCAGACTCATTATTTAATATCAGTTTGTCGATGTTCAAACTAGCAGTTTTGTCTCCCTCTAGTGGTCAACCAGACAAGATGTGCAATAGCAGATTCAACTGTGCATGTTCAATGACCCTATGTCATCAGTTCATCTTTCTCTTGGTATAAACTCATGCTAAAGGTCCAGTGTGTAAAGTTGAGAAGGCCACTAACTGAAATTATGTCATCGTCTGCAGCATCTACTAGTGTGTCAAGTGATAAGATTCTTCAATAGATTTAAGATTGTATTTAGTTATTTAGTCTGTAAATGTAAAACTCAGAGGTCAAGGCTTACAAGTAAAATAATTTTACATTGAACACGTTTGTTAGATGCATTTTTTCCCCCACTTCTATCAAATAACTGCAAATCGTGGAGCGGAATGGGACTGTACACATACTCCACTTTTCCCTTTAGAAAAAGAGGCACAATGTCATGATCATTAATCTCGATTGCAAGCAGCGTTACTAACCGATGTTTACTTGCACTGCAGGACGTGAATATAGGTTGCTTGACGTGGGCGGTCACATCGCTACCGTTTCGTTTTGGATACCAACTTTATCCAAAAGAGGGATAGCTTACTTTTAATTATTGAACAGGGAAAATACCTGAAAAAGTTTCCAAAGCATAGATGTAGTAATGTTTCACACCCACTTATAATAATCCCCCTCATCCGCCAACTGCCATCCGCTACACTACTTTACTTTCTGTGCAGCGGTTCATATTGATGCCCGCGTCCGATAGAGGGTGAAGCTTCAATCTAGGATAATAATGCCACGGTATGTTTCTGTGCAGTGGTGGATATGGAGTGGTTGATCTCTTTTTTTCTCTCTTTTTACTTAAGAGTGAGATCGACAGGAAGGTATGGGAGAGAGAGAGGGGTAGACATGCAACAAAAGGACCACGGGCAGGAATCAAAACCCGGGTCACTGCGGTCAGGACCTTGCCTTTAGGTACGCGCTCAAACCGGTTATCTTATTTTCATGGGATCCTACACTAATTGGAACATACGTTTTAACGTTATGTTCCATTTCTGCCGAGTCGGTTCCACTAGATTCCACTCAATTCTGCTGGACCTTTAATTCATTGAACCTTTAACTTTAGGCTTTGCTCTACAGGTGACCACGTCTACACTAAACTGAGGGTAAGCCATGTATAGAGTCTGATCCTTGATGACGTGTATCTCCTCCTCCTCCCTCCTCTACCTGTTAGGACAGACCATCAAGGCCGTCTCCCAGTGCTGAGTCATGGCTGAACCAGACCCTCCATAACAACCCCCTGCCGCCTGCAGCCACCCACCACCGGGGGTGGACTAGGAGTGGTGGGATGGGGGCTTAGTGCTGGGTCTTTGTGAGTCACCGAGATGACTCATCCCCAATGGACGGAGTTCAACTCTGACAGGAGCGAGACGAAAGCAGACGCATGACAAAATATAGCCAAGAATGTGTGTTAGCAGCACAGGCCGGTGTGTGATGGCCCCCCACACACAAGAAAGAGCAGATAGGGGCCACTTGCTTAACGTTGTCATAAGCGTAGATATAAGGAAGAGAGAAATTAGGCATTATATACTAGACACACACACACACTGTAATCAAGAAAAGACAAATACAAGCTTATTAAGAAGCTGATAGACCTATACACACACATTCTTACACACATGGACAAACGCACATACACCGACCCCCTCCACCCGTATCTTAGAGACCACTAGCCACTAACGACAGAGCTGACAGGACTAGCGGCATTCCGATGAACTCATGTTGAGAGGCAGTTGGTATCTAAGCGGAGACCCTAGGGTGTTTGGCTTTCAACTCTCCCCTCTGTTGTCACCCGGGTAACATTGACCTCTTATGGCCTCAAAGGTCACTGTTGCCACGGTGACAACAGAGGAAATGACTCTTTTGGAGGCGGACCTTTGGTAGCCTATATATATATATAAATGGCTATATATATATAGAATACATTTATACAGTATGTGTATTTGGACGTCCATATAGGTGATGTCTCGCCACCATATTCAAAGATAACAATAAAACTGGATTACTTTTTTAATAATACGAATGTCCCACAAAACTCCTGATTCAAGACGTCCGAGAAGGGAGTTCAACAGCAAGGAGCTGTTGTTGTTTCTTCATTGTGGTGTTTTAACTGGATTACTTTTTTATTATTAAAAAAGTAATCCACTTAAAGCAGCACAATATTATTGTGGTGGAGTTGAAGGGAACAGCTCCTTGCTGTTCAACTCCCTTCTCGGATGTCGTGAATCAGGATTTTGTGGGACATTCGTGTATATTTTCTAAAGTTCATGTTAATTCCTGGCTATATTTCTTGTGTTATATTTTCTTTTCAGTTTTCATTATCCTTGTTCTATCTTGAGCAGAGCCATTTTCAATTCTGATTTCCCTGGGGGTGAATGCAGTATTCGCGTGGGTGGAAGTGTCTAGTTGTCAGACATATATCTCCTTTAAAACCAAACCCCTCCACAACACTGCCAGGCGCCTCTGATCACTGGAGCACAGCCAAGCAGGTGAACATCACGGATTAATTCATTCTTGCATTATTATGGAAGAACTCCTGACAGGCAGTGTTTGAGTATTATCAACACATTACCACAGAGACGCGCAATGCGCTTTTGGACATGCCACTGCGAGGCGTTACATCCAAATGAAGCATCGACTCGTAAAAGTGCCAGCTTTAAAAGCACCCAATTTAAAATGCAAACATAGCTGCTGCCAACAAGCTAGTACCCTAGTAGCTCCCTAGCAGCTCCTTAGTAGCTCCCTAGTAGCTCCCTAGTAGCTCCCTACTAGCTCCCTAGTTACACCCTAGCAACGCCCTAGTAGCACACGGGCCACTCACTAGTCCCAAACTGTGGTTGCAAGCTAATAACTAGCTAGTAGCAGGTATCTAGCAGGTGTGAGGAGCACTTCCCTGGGTCATTTCCTGTAGAAACAGGAAACGTCAGGCCAGTGACCAGATGTTTTCAACTTCATGTTCTACCCTTCAATGGCAATTCATCACCACCACCATCTTCCAATGGAGACGACGCCATTGGACGATCCAAACACAAGTAAAACTGACCAATCCCCAGGGAGAAAAGAAGAGTTCCCCCTCGAGTTGCAGCGCTGCCTTGGCAGTTAGGAAATGGGAACAGTACGCATCGACAGGAAGGGAGCGCCAAATAGAAGCAGCCCACGGTCACCACTGTTAAAGGGGTGACATCATGCCACCAGGTGTGATAAGCCGTCACGAGCCGTTTGAAAATCTGTCCTCCTCTCTGCCTTAGTGACATCATAGGTGGGAGTGTCCCTCTAGGTGTATGGCGGATCATCAGCCCTTTATAGAATGCAGGCGTGATGTTGAGTTTCTTACTCTAGGAGTTCCTCCATCTTGGCTCCATCAGCTACCACGGTTACAGCTGGTGAGTCTGCTGGTGACGTACACATACACTCCACCTGGGGACAAACAGACGGACGCATTAGTACATCTATATTCCCTTTTAAAGTACCCATGTGAACAGGAATCACACAATCCCTCACCTCGCCTTCCAAGGCTTTGTGTGTGTGTGTGTGTGTGTGTGTGTGTGTGTGTGTGTGTGTGTGTGTGTGTGTGTGTGTGTGTGTGTGTGTGTGTGTGTGTGTGTGTGTGTGTGTGTGTGTGTGTGTGTGTGTGTGTGTGTGTGTGTGTGTGTGTAGAGGTTTTGAGTTTCCTAAGCTGGATTCTGAGACAGGTCCATGATGCCTGACGCTTCAGCCCCAGCAGTAGCAGGAGGAAGCAGCAACGTGGATCAGCGACCGCTTGGACCACAGAGCTGCTGCAGTGTTATTCAAGAGGGCTGAACCGCTGATGAACGGAGGCCGAGAGTCAGAACCACTTAGTGACCCCCAGACCAAACCCAGAACCACTTAGTGACCCCCAGACAAAACCCAGACCCAGTTGGTGACCCCCAGACCAAACCAAGACCCACTTAGTGACCCCCAGACCAAACCCAGACCCACTTAGTGACCCCCAGACCAAACCAAGACCTAGTTTGGTGACCCCCAGACCAAACCCAGAACCACTTAGTGACCCCCAGACAAAACCCAGACCCAGTTGGTGTCCCCCAGGCCAAACCAAGAACCACTTAGTGACCCCCAGACCAAACCCAGACCCACTTAGTGACCCCCAGACCAAACCCAGACCTAGTTTAGTGACCCCCAGACCAAACCAAGACCTAGTTTAGTGACCCCCAGACCAAACCCAGAACCACTTAGTGACCCCCAGACCAAACCCAGACCCAGTTTAGTGACCCCCAGACCAAACCAAGAACCACTTAGTGACCCCCAGACCAAACCCAGAACCACTTAGTGACCCCCAGACCAAACCCAGACCCAGTTTAGTGACCCCCAGACCAAACCCAGAACCACTTAGTGACCCCCAGACCAAACCCAGACCCACTTAGTGACCCCCAGACCAAACCCAGACCTAGTTTAGTGACCCCCAGACCAAACCAAGACCTAGTTTAGTGACCCCCAGACCAAACCCAGAACCACTTAGTGACCCCCAGACCAAACCCAGACCCAGTTTAGTGACCCCCAGTCCAAACCCAGAACCACTTAGTGACCCCCAGACCAAACCCAGAACCACTTAGTGACCCACAGGCTAAAGCCAAAGTTTTCAAATCAACACTGTGTAGACTGGCTAATGTAGAAGTTAATCTACTACGCCCAGTTAGGGGAGATCCCCTAAGCCCCAGACCCCCCTAACTGACCCCCAGACCCAGATATCTGGCCCCCAGGCCGCAGTGTAACATTAAGGGAAACCTTGTTCCAGCTGGTTCCCTGGGCGCCTCCTCCTGTGTATCCTTAGCCCCCTCACTATCCCCTATGATTCACCTGGTTAGCAAACCATGCCAGCTGATTATTCAGAGCCCTGAACAGCTGCTCCAGCTGGCCTTACCAAGGACCCGGACACCACCCCTTTGCCTGGTGCGGATACGGACACGTGTGGTCAGACAGGATACGGTGTGCTGGTTGAACTCCAGAGGAATCAACGTCCATAAATCAATCAGTTAGTCTATTGTGACCACAATAGACGCCCCTGAGAGCTGACATTTAGCCCACAAAGCTGTTTTTTTTTGGGAATTGATAAACACATACAATGTTGACTTCCTGAATAACTTGTCAAAAGAGACTCGTGGAGGTTAAAGATGTGTCAGAAGCAGGCCCTGAAATTTTGTTGCCAAATGTGTGTGTGTGTGTGTGTGTCGGTTTGTCTATGTGTGTGTTATTGTCTGTCTGTCTGTCTGTCTGTCTGTCTGTCTGTCTGTCTGTCTGTCTGCGTGCGTGCGTGCGTGCGTGCGTGCGTGCGTGCGTGCGTGCGTGCGTGTGTGCTCCAGGCATGTGTGGAAACAGCTTGGCGTGTTCTGACAGACAGTACAGACGGACTCGGGAAGACTAGTGCTTGGCACGCACATTTTTCAGCACTAACCTAAGCTAACAGTGCTGTCAAACCTGTCAAGGTTTTCAGTGCTAAACTCGCAGTGCTAACAACATAATGCTAACATCCCAGTGCTAAGATCAGTGTGTTGACATCACAGTGCTAACCTCACAGTGCCTACCTGAAAGTGCTAACTTCCCATTGCTAAAATCCCAGCGCTAATCTCAAACTGCTAAATTCACAGTGCTAACCTCACAGTGCTCAGACCACCGTGTGAAGCTCACAGAGCTATCTTAAAAAGCTAAGCTGCAATACTTTCCGCAAACATTTCTTCAGAACCTATTACAGGCCACTGTTATCATGACACAAAGCTTAATTGACAATCAATTTGTATTATAACGAATGAATGAGGGAGGGAGGGAGGGAGGGGGGAGGGGTGATATAGTTCCACAGAGTGTCTGTCTGCCTGAGCCAACTAGATGTCCTTCACTAAAGGGACATGAAGAACAGCAGACTGTGCAGATCTCCTGATAACTGCCAGCCATTCCTAAACCTGTTCTGACCGACCCCTGGTCTCCAAGTCAACGGCTGTCAAGACCTTTGGCCGCTTTCCTGTATTATCGTCGTCAGACTAAGTCTTCAATTGGATTTAGTTTGTGTTTCATTTAACTTAGAAGATGTACAATACTATGATCAACGTTATTTGAAAGGCTGCACTGCGTGTGACTATCTAGTATAATATATCCAACCGCAACTTTAAATACTACCCAGTGTGACCACGTCTTCTACTGGAGGACACTGGGAGCTGCCCAGTACATCCACTGGTTTCTACGGGTGGACACTGGGAGCTGCCCAGTAAAGCAGGTATAATATTTTACAGATGTAATAGAATTGTATATGTGTGTGTATGACATCTACAATAGAAAATATCCATATGTCAACAAACTTTCCCAACTTTGGCAAAAGGCCATTACTCCAAGCACACACGCGCGCACGCACGCACGCACGCACGCACGCACGCACGCACGCACACACACACACACACACACACACACACACACACACACACACACACACACACACACACACACACACACACACACACACACACACACACACACACACACACACACACACACACACACACTTTTCCCCCAACGACAATTGTGTAGGGAGCCGTGGCGTTTTCCTGTCTCGCTATTGTGGAAGTGGGTCATTTCCACGTGTTGGCCGTGGCCCAGTGGT